>NW_025533533.1:875000-885573 GCF_020615455.1 Coregonus clupeaformis | reverse complement strand
AAGACTGTGTGATGAGAGAAAGTGTAAGAGATGTCTAAGAGGTTTCATGTATTATAGATCAGCCTTACTCAGGCATGGTAACATCCTATTAATACCACACACCTCCCCACCTCTGGATCACACACACACACACACACACACAAACAGACTCCGTAAAGGCTGATTTATTCTTCCTAAATGCTATCTGTGTGGCTGTTAAGAAGCAGACATGGATTGTAAGGGAATGTCCCCATCATGTTTGTGTTGAGACTTCACAGACACACTGTTCACAAAACACTGGAGGGAGAGAGCAGGGAGAGGGGAGGGGTGTGGAGGGAGAGGGCAGGGAGAGGGGGGGCTGGAGGGAGAGGACAGGGAGAGGAGAGGGGTGGAGGGGAGAGGGCAGGGAGAGGGGAGGGGGTGAAGGGAGAGGGCAGGGAGAGGGGGGTCGAGGGAGAGGGCAGGGAGAGAGGAGGGGCTGAAAGGAGAGGGCAGGGAGGGGGGGTGGAGGGAGAGGGCAGGGAGAGGAGGGGCTGAAAGGAGAGGACAGGGAGAGAGGAGGGCTGAAGGGGCAGGGAGAGGGTCGAGGGAGAGGGCAGGGAGAGAGGGGAGGGGTGGAGGAGAGGGCAGGGAGAGAGGAGGGCTGAAGGGAGAGGACAGGGAGAGGGGGGTGGAGGAGAGGGCAGGGAGGAGGGGAGGCTGGAGAGAGAGGGCAGGGAGAGAGGGAGGGGCTGGAGGGAGAGGGCAGGGAGAGGGGGGGCTGAAGGGAGAGGGCAGGGAGAGGGGGTGGAGGGAGGGCAGGGAGAGGGGGGAGTGGAGGGAGAGGGCAGGGAGAGAGGGGGGCTGAGGGAGAGGGCAGGGAGAGGGGGGGGCTGGAGGGAGAGGGCAGGGAGAGGGGGGTGAAGGGAGAGGACAGGGAGAGGGGGGTGGAGGGAGAGGGCAGGGAGAGGGGAGGGGAGAGAGAGAGAGGGATGGAGGAAGGGAGGTAGAGGGGCGGTTTTCATTTGTAAATTAAAAGCAAAAGCTTATCTGTCTCTTGTTTTACTTTGTAAAACAATGTAGTCTGCTCAATAGGCCTGTTTGGAAGTTGATAACTAGACAGCCTACAGACAGATTAGTTTTCTCTATTCAGCAGGATTTGATGCGAGTTCCCGACTGTAGGCTATGCCTTGTAACTGGGCTACACACAATCCACAGCTAGGCTTTTTATTTAATTTATTTTAAAGAAGCTATTGATCCTCTGTGGCTAAATTATAGACCTACTCCTGGTGTAGCATTCTGAATGATTTCATTTCTTTCTGAACAGACGGCAGGAATTCTAGAACTTTGGCGAATGTATTCCAATTGATCAGGGGGGGCTGCATCACCACCAGAACCGTTCCCATGGCGATGATTCTATAAGGAAATAAATGATGAAGTGCAACTCTGGAGGGTCGAGAGTTGCAGGCTCATGTCTATCAGAGCAGAGAGAGGTTACAGAGGTCATAGAAAGTGAATCTCATTGCAGTTCTGTCAGAGATACAGGCACGCTTCTCTCATCACAGCAATGGCCACGGTGCTTGTCTAAACAGGCTACAATGTTGCGCAAACCATAAACCGGGGCCGGCCCAACATGGATCAATTCTTAGAATATCAGCCACATTTTCACAATAGTTTTTTTTTTAGGGGGCAGCCAGGAGAATTACAGAGGAGTCTACTTTAATTAACTGATTGCTTTCATTCGAATTTTTACATTGCAAACAGTGAAAAATAATTGTTCATGCCATGAGAGGTACTGGATCCTGGCAAATGGGTTCCAGAACTAATCAAAACTGAGAGGTTCTTGATCCTGGCAAATGGGTTCCAGAACTAATCAAAACTGAGAGGTTCTTGATCCTGGCAAATGGGTTCCAGAACTAATCAAAACTGAGAGGTTCTGGATCATGGCAAATGGGTTCCAGAACTAATCAAAACTGAGAGGTTCTGGATCCTGTTCCGGAAGGATCCGGCTCAAATTAAGCACTGGAGAGGGGAGGGAGAGATGGAGGGATGTGGTGGAAGAAAGTCGGTGTGGACCAGTGAATCCTAGAAAAACACTTTCCACTCAACTCACTGGAGTGACACTGAGCTAACGAATACACTATTACACACACACAAACACACACACACACACACACACACACACACACACACACACACACACACACACACACACACACACACACACACACACACACACACACACACACACACACACACACACACACACACACACACACACACACACACACACACACACACACACACACACACGGAGGCCCGTCCCACTCTGTCTCTCCATCAGTACTATGGTGAATAATTCATTTGAAGGGAAGTACACAAAACTGTTTGGAGCCCATTCACTGTCCTGCCTGGGGCCTGCTCTCTCTCTCTCTCCCTCTCCCTCTCTCCCTCTCTCTCCCTCCCTCCCTCCCTCCCTCCCTCCCTCTCTCTCTCTCTCTCTCTCTCTCTCTCTCTCTCTCCCTCCCTCCCTCCCTCCCTCCCTCCCTCCTCCCTCCCTCCCTCTCTCTCTCTCTCTCTCTCTCTCTCTCTCTCTCTCTCTCTCTCTCTCTCTCTCTCTCTCTCTCTCTCTCTCTCTCTCTCTCTCTCTCTCCCTCCCTCTCTCTCTCTCTCTCTCTCTCTCTCTCTCTCTCTCTCTCCCTCCCTCCCTCCCTCCCTCCCTCCCTCCTCTCTCTCTCTCTCTCTCTCTCTCTCTCTCTCTCTCTCTCTCTCTCTCTCTAAACGTCTCACCCCTGTCTCCTCCCTCTCGCTCTCTCACTCTCTCTCTCTCTCTCTCTCTCAGCTCACTCTCTCTCTCTCTCCTTCCTCTCTCTCTCTCTCTCTCTCTCTCTCTCTCTCTCTCTCTCTCTCTCTCTCTCTCTCTCTCTCTCTCTCTCTCTCTCTCTCTCTCTCTCTCTCTCTCTCTCCCTCCCTCCCTCCCTCCCTCCCTCCCTCCCTCCCTCCCTCCCTCCCTCCCTCCTCCTCCCTCCCTCTCTCCCTCCCTCCCTCCCTCCCTCCCTCCCTCCCTCCCTCCTCCCTCCCCTCTATCTGCCAGCTGTAACTACTGGTCCAGTAACTCCAGCACCATATGTAGGTCGCTCTCTCAATTAAAGCAATTACCACTGATTGTGTTAACTACCACACACTCGCCATGTGTGTGTGTGTGTGTGTGTGTGTGTGTGTGTGTGTGAGTGAGCCAGGCTGTTAACAGTCCTAGTAAAGTTTCACACCTGCTCTAGTCAGTTAGCATTAGCATTAACCTAACCTAGCCTATAGCCTAGCCTAGCACCTTAGCCTACATATAAATAGACAGGAGTTAGCCTAGCCTAGCACCTTAGCCTACATATAAATAGACAGGAGTTAGCCTAGCCTAGCACCTTAGCCTACATATAAATAGACAGGAGTTAGCCTAGCCTAGCACCTAGGAGATCTCCATACACCACCAGCATTATCACGATAGTTAGAGTTAGCGTTAGTTAGCTGAGTGCTAATTATTATTGAAGTAAGCCTCGTCCAAGCCATCTCCTGTTTTTCTAGCTGTATTCAGGATTAAATCCAGATTTAGTTCAAACTGTTGTCCAGATCAAAGGAGAAGGGAAACGTTTTAAAAACAGGATGTTCTTAAGATCAGAGAGAAGTTAAACCAGCTGACACACACACACACACACACATACACACACACACACACACACACACACACACACACAAACACACACACACACACACACACACATACACACACACACACACACACACATACACACTTACACACACAATGTTTCTAGATCAGACAGAATAGAAGGTAAAGAAACATAGCAGTAGTTTTCTAGATCATATCTGACCCTAGAGTACTGACACTGGTACTGATGCTAACCACAGCTAGATGACACAGTCGCTGGTCCCGCGAGCCACAGGTACTAACATCTGGTATGATGCTAACCCCGAGCAGATGACACTGTTCCCCTATTGCTAGTGTACTAACACTGGTACTGAGCTGTCAGCTAGATGACACAGTGTGGTCCGCTGGGCTAGAGGTACTAACACTGGTACTGATGCTAACCACAGCTAGATGACACAGTGTGGTCCGCTGGGCTAGAGGTACTAACACTGGTACTGATGCTAACCACAGCTAGATGACACAGTGTGGTCCGCTGGGCTAGAGGTACTAACACTGGTACTGATGCTAACCACAGCTAGATGACACAGTGTGGTCCGCTGGGCTAGAGGTACTAACACTGGTACTGATGCTAACCACAGCTAGATGACACAGTGTGGTCCGCTGGGCTAGAGGTACTAACACTGGTACTGATGCTAACCACAGCTAGATGACACAGTGTGGTCCGCTGGGCTAGAGGTACTAACACTGGTACTGATGCTAACCACAGCCAGATGACACAGTGTGGTCCGCTGGGCTAGAGGTACTAACACTGGTACTGATGCTAACCACAGCCAGATGACACAGTGTGGTCCGCTGGGCTAGAGGTACTAACACTGGTACTGATGCTAACCACAGCTAGACGACACAGTGTGGTCCGCTGGGCTAGAGGTACTAACACTGGTACTGATGCTAACCACAGCTAGACGACACAGTGTGGTCCGCTGGGCTAGAGGTACTAACACTGGTACTGATGCTAACCACAGCTAGACGACACAGTGTGGTCCGCTGGGCTAGAGGTACTAACACTGGTACTGATGCTAACCACAGCTAGACGACACAGTGTGGTCCGCTGGGCTAGAGGTACTAACACTGGTACTGATGCTAACCACAGCTAGATGACACAGTGTGGTCCGCTGGGCTAGAGGTACTAACACTGGTACTGATGCTAACCACAGCTAGACGACACAGTGTGGTCCGCTGGGCTAGAGGTACTAACACTGGTACTGATGCTAACCACAGCTAGATGACACAGTGTGGTCCGCTGGGCTAGAGGTACTAACACTGGTACTGATGCTAACCACAGCTAGATGACACAGTGTGGTCCGCTGGGCTAGAGGTACTAACACTGGTACTGATGCTAACCACAGCTAGATGACACAGTGTGGTCCGCTGGGCTAGAGGTACTAACACTGGTACTGATGCTAACCACAGCTAGATGACACAGTGTGGTCCGCTGGGCTAGAGGTACTAACACTGGTACTGATGCTAACCACAGCTAGATGACACAGTGTGGTCCGCTGGGCTAGAGGTACTAACACTGGTACTGATGCTAACCACAGCTAGATGACACAGTGTGGTCCGCTGGGCTAGAGGTACTAACACTGGTACTGATGCTAACCACAGCTAGACGACACAGTGTGGTCCGCTGGGCTAGAGGTACTAACACTGGTACTGATGCTAACCACAGCTAGATGACACAGTGTGGTCCGCTGGGCTAGAGGTACTAACACTGGTACTGATGCTAACCACAGCTAGATGACACAGTGTGGTCCGCTGGGCTAGAGGTACTAACACTGGTACTGATGCTAACCACAGCTAGACGACACAGTGTGGTCCGCTGGGCTAGAGGTACTAACACTGGTACTGATGCTAACCACAGCTAGACGACACAGTGTGGTCCGCTGGGCTAGAGGTACTAACACTGGTACTGATGCTAACCACAGCTAGACGACACAGTGTGGTCCGCTGGGCTAGAGGTACTAACACTGGTACTGATGCTAACCACAGCTAGATGACACAGTGTGGTCCGCTGGGCTAGAGGTACTAACACTGGTACTGATGCTAACCACAGCTAGACGACACAGTGTGGTCCGCTGGGCTAGAGGTACTAACACTGGTACTGATGCTAACCACAGCTAGATGACACAGTGTGGTCCGCTGGGCTAGAGGTACTAACACTGGTACTGATGCTAACCACAGCTAGATGACACAGTGTGGTCCGCTGGGCTAGAGGTACTAACACTGGTACTGATGCTAACCACAGCTAGATGACACAGTGTGGTCCGCTGGGCTAGAGGTACTAACACTGGTACTGATGCTAACCACAGCTAGATGACACAGTGTGGTCCGCTGGGCTAGAGGTACTAACACTGGTACTGATGCTAACCACAGCTAGACGACACAGTGTGGTCCGCTGGGCTAGAGGTACTAACACTGGTACTGATGCTAACCACAGCTAGATGACACAGTGTGGTCCGCTGGGCTAGAGGTACTAACACTGGTACTGATGCTAACCACAGCTAGATGACACAGTGTGGTCCGCTGGGCTAGAGGTACTAACACTGGTACTGATGCTAACCACAGCTAGATGACACAGTGTGGTCCGCTGGGCTAGAGGTACTAACACTGGTACTGATGCTAACCACAGCTAGATGACACAGTGTGGTCCGCTGGGCTAGAGGTACTAACACTGGTACTGATGCTAACCACAGCTAGATGACACAGTGTGGTCCGCTGGGCTAGAGGTACTAACACTGGTACTGATGCTAACCACAGCTAGACGACACAGTGTGGTCCGCTGGGCTAGAGGTACTAACACTGGTACTGATGCTAACCACAGCTAGATGACACAGTGTGGTCCGCTGGGCTAGAGGTACTAACACTGGTACTGATGCTAACCACAGCTAGATGACACAGTGTGGTCCGCTGGGCTAGAGGTACTAACACTGGTACTGATGCTAACCACAGCTAGATGACACAGTGTGGTCCGCTGGGCTAGAGGTACTAACACTGGTACTGATGCTAACCACAGCTAGACGACACAGTGTGGTCCGCTGGGCTAGAGGTACTAACACTGGTACTGATGCTAACCACAGCTAGATGACACAGTGTGGTCCGCTGGGCTAGAGGTACTAACACTGGTACTGATGCTAACCACAGCTAGACGACACAGTGTGGTCCGCTGGGCTAGAGGTACTAACACTGGTACTGATGCTAACCACAGCTAGATGACACAGTGTGGTCCGCTGGGCTAGAGGTACTAACACTGGTACTGATGCTAACCACAGCTAGATGACACAGTGTGGTCCGCTGGGCTAGAGGTACTAACACTGGTACTGATGCTAACCACAGCTAGATGACACAGTGTGGTCCGCTGGGCTAGAGGTACTAACACTGGTACTGATGCTAACCACAGCTAGATGACACAGTGTGGTCCGCTGGGCTAGAGGTACTAACACTGGTACTGATGCTAACCACAGCTAGATGACACAGTGTGGTCCGCTGGGCTAGAGGTACTAACACTGGTACTGATGCTAACCACAGCTAGATGACACAGTGTGGTCCGCTGGGCTAGAGGTACTAACACTGGTACTGATGCTAACCACAGCTAGATGACACAGTGTGGTCCGCTGGGCTAGAGGTACTAACACTGGTACTGATGCTAACCACAGCTAGATGACACAGTGTGGTCCGCTGGGCTAGAGGTACTAACACTGGTACTGATGCTAACCACAGCTAGATGACACAGTGTGGTCCGCTGGGCTAGAGGTACTAACACTGGTACTGATGCTAACCACAGCTAGATGACACAGTGTGGTCCGCTGGGCTAGAGGTACTAACACTGGTACTGATGCTAACCACAGCTAGATGACACAGTGTGGTCCGCTGGGCTAGAGGTACTAACACTGGTACTGATGCTAACCACAGCTAGATGACACAGTGTGGTCCGCTGGGCTAGAGGTACTAACACTGGTACTGATGCTAACCACAGCTAGATGACACAGTGTGGTCCGCTGGGCTAGAGGTACTAACACTGGTACTGATGCTAACCACAGCTAGATGACACAGTGTGGTCCGCTGGGCTAGAGGTACTAACACTGGTACTGATGCTAACCACAGCTAGATGACACAGTGTGGTCCGCTGGGCTAGAGGTACTAACACTGGTACTGATGCTAACCACAGCTAGATGACACAGTGTGGTCCGCTGGGCTAGAGGTACTAACACTGGTACTGATGCTAACCACAGCTAGATGACACAGTGTGGTCCGCTGGGCTAGAGGTACTAACACTGGTACTGATGCTAACCACAGCTAGACGACACAGTGTGGTCCGCTGGGCTAGAGGTACTAACACTGGTACTGATGCTAACCACAGCTAGATGACACAGTGTGGTCCGCTGGGCTAGAGGTACTAACACTGGTACTGATGCTAACCACAGCTAGATGACACAGTGTGGTCCGCTGGGCTAGAGGTACTAACACTGGTACTGATGCTAACCACAGCTAGATGACACAGTGTGGTCCGCTGGGCTAGAGGTACTAACACTGGTACTGATGCTAACCACAGCTAGATGACACAGTGTGGTCCGCTGGGCTAGAGGTACTAACACTGGTACTGATGCTAACCACAGCTAGATGACACAGTGTGGTCCGCTGGGCTAGAGGTACTAACACTGGTACTGATGCTAACCACAGCTAGATGACACAGTGTGGTCCGCTGGGCTAGAGGTACTAACACTGGTACTGATGCTAACCACAGCTAGATGACACAGTGTGGTCCGCTGGGCTAGAGGTACTAACACTGGTACTGATGCTAACCACAGCTAGATGACACAGTGTGGTCCGCTGGGCTAGAGGTACTAACACTGGTACTGATGCTAACCACAGCTAGATGACACAGTGTGGTCCGCTGGGCTAGAGGTACTAACACTGGTACTGATGCTAACCACAGCTAGATGACACAGTGTGGTCCGCTGGGCTAGAGGTACTAACACTGGTACTGATGCTAACCACAGCTAGATGACACAGTGTGGTCCGCTGGGCTAGAGGTACTAACACTGGTACTGATGCTAACCACAGCTAGACGACACAGTGTGGTCCGCTGGGCTAGAGGTACTAACACTGGTACTGATGCTAACCACAGCTAGACGACACAGTGTGGTCCGCTGGGCTAGAGGTACTAACACTGGTACTGATGCTAACCACAGCTAGATGACACAGTGTGGTCCGCTGGGCTAGAGGTACTAACACTGGTACTGATGCTAACCACAGCTAGATGACACAGTGTGGTCCGCTGGGCTAGAGGTACTAACACTGGTACTGATGCTAACCACAGCTAGATGACACAGTGTGGTCCGCTGGGCTAGAGGTACTAACACTGGTACTGATGCTAACCACAGCTAGATGACACAGTGTGGTCCGCTGGGCTAGAGGTACTAACACTGGTACTGATGCTAACCACAGCTAGATGACACAGTGTGGTCTGCTGGGCTGGAGGTACAGGATCAGATTGACTATTAAACATGTTCACTATGACACACTGAGGGAGTCATACACACCACCTCCTTAGACAGGGCACACACTCACACACACAAAGCCATGGTCAAACTCTCTCTCTCTCTCTCTCTCTCAAATCTCTCCATCCTCTGCTCTTCCAGATCTACTTCTTTATTTCTCTTTTTATATTTTCTCTCTCACCATCTACCACCCTCCCTCCTTCCTACCCTCCCTCCATCCCTCTCTCCCATCCCCATTCCTCTCTCCCTCTGTCTCTCTCTCTCCTTCTCCCTTCCTCCCTCTCATCCCTCTCTCCCTCCCTCCCCCATCCCTCCCTCTCTCCCTCCCTCCCCCATCCATCCCTCTCTCCCTCCCTCCCACATCCCTCCCTCCCCCCATCTCATCCCTCTCTCCCTCCCCCATCCCTCCCTCCCTCCCCCATCTCTCCCTCCCTACCTCCCCCCATCCCTCCCTCTCCCATCCCTCCCTCCCTCCCCCCATCCCTCCATCCCTCCCTCTCCCCCATCCCTCCCTCCCCCATCTCTCACTTCCTCCCCCCCCTCCCTCCCTGCCTCCCCCATCCCTCCCTCCCTCTCTCTCTCCCCCCCTCCCTCCACATATGTAACTACGTACGGTCCTGACTCCTGACACCTAAAACCACGGTATCATCACATATGTAACTACGTACCGTCCTGATACCTAACACCACGGTATCACCACATATGTAACTACGTACCGTCCTGATACCTAAAACCACGGTATCATCACATATGTAACTACGTACCGTCCTGATACCTAAAACCACGGTATCATCACATATGTAACTACGTACCGTCCTGATACCTAAAACCACGGTATCATCACATATGTAACTACGTACCGTCCTGACACCTAAAACCACAGTATCATCACATATGTAACTACGCACCGTCCTGACACCTAAAACCACGGTATCATCACATATGTAACTACGTACCGTCCTGACACCTGACACCTAAAACCACGGTATCATCACATATGTAACTACGTACCGTCCTGACACCTAAAACCACGGTATCATCACATATGTAACTACGTACCGTCCTGACACCTAAAACCACGGTATCATCACATATGTAACTACGTACCGTCCTGACACCTAAAACCACGGTATCATCACATATGTAACTACGTACCGTCCTGACACCTGACACCTAAAACCACGGTATCATCACATATGTAACTACGCACCGTCCTGATACCTAAAACCACGGTATCATCACATATGTAACTACGCACCGTCCTGATACCTAAAACCACGGTATCATCACATATGTACCTACGTACCGTCCTGATACCTAAAACCACGGTATCATCACATATGTAACTACGTACCGTCCTGATACCTAAAACCACGGTATCATCACATATGTAACTACGTAC
>NW_025533533.1:825000-867500 GCF_020615455.1 Coregonus clupeaformis | reverse complement strand
GAGGTACAACAGTAGAACAGTACAGTGTGTTAGTGAACACATAAAGGCTCTATAACAGTTCACGGAGTAACAGTCAGCCAGTCAACAGCTCTCTGAGGGCAGGGAGGTTTAAACAAGCACACATATATATATATATATATATATATATATACACACACACACACACACACACACACACACACACACACACACACACACACACACACACACACACACACACACACCACACGCACGCACGCACGCACACACACACACACACACACACCACACACCACACACACACCACACGCACGCACGCACACACACACACACCACACACACACACACACCTACACACACACACCACACACACACACACCTACACACACACACACACACACACACACACACACACACACACACACACACACACACACACACAGGGGGCGAGAGAGCAAAGCGTTTTAACAACAAGCTCTTCAGAAGCACCATTTATTTCAGATGAACATCGTTTCAACCCTGGAGGGATTTAAAATCAGTTTGTGTTGCTGTTCTGTTTTCAGCCAGTCAGCCCTGCTTCCCTGTGAGTCAGAACTGCAGATATACTGACTGGAGGATACACATCAACACTACTAACGCTAGCAGCATGTTAGCAGTTAGCATTGAACTGACAATTGAAACGGCTAGGGAAAACTAACATTCTGCCAGCATTTATCACGGCTAGTGAAAACCAACACTACCTTATCATGTAGCATAGCTAGAGGAAACCAACACTACCTTAGCATGTAGCATAGCTAGAGGAAACCAACACTACCTTAGCATTTTTTTTTGTTGTCATTTAGCAGACGCTCTTATCCAGAGCGACTTACAGTTAGTGATTGCATACATTTTCATACTGCCCCTCCGTGGGAAACGAACCCACAACCCTAGCGTTGCAAGCGCCATGCTCTACCAACTGAGCTACAGGGACCTACCTTAGCATTTAGCATATCTACAGGGAAACATTTACATTTACATTTTAGTCATTTAGCAGACACTCTTATCCAGAGCGACTTACATTATTTTTATTATTTTTTTTTATTTTTTTTTATACTGGCCCCCCGTGGGAATCGAACCCACAACCCTGGCGTTGCAAATGCCATGCTCTACCAACTGAGCTACATCCCTGCCGGCCATTCCCTCCCCTGGACGACGCTGGGACAATTGTGCGCCGCCCCATGGGAAACCAACACTACCTTAGCATTTAGCATATCTACAGGGAAACCAATACTACCTTAGCATTTAGCATATCTAAAGGGAAACCAACACTACCTTAGCATTTAGCATATCTACAGGGAAACCAACACTACCTTAGCATTTAGCATATATACAGGGAAACCAACACTACCTTAGCATTTAGCATTTCTACAGGGAAAACCAACACTACCTTAGCATTTAGCATATCTACAGGGAAACCAATACTACCTTAGCATTTAGCATATCTACAGGGAAACCAATACTACCTTAGCATTTAGCATATCTACAGGGAAACCAATACTACCTTAGCATTTAGCATAGCTAAAGGGAAACCATCAGGGACATCATTTTACCACCACAGCTAGAGCTGTTACAGTGACCGTATTACCGCCACACCGGCGGTAACGAGTCATAACCGCAGTCACATTCCACCTGACCGTTTAGTCATGATAACTAGGCCTCTACAAGCTCCTCTACAAGATGGTCATTAGTAGCTGGTGGTCATTAGTAGCCTACCAAACTTGCTAACTGCCTGGTACGCAGCACTCTATTGTCCCTCTAATCACTCTGACCATCAATGCAAATGTGTTCGAAAATCAAATCAAACACTTCATGAGAGCCCATGAGCTCATGTTGAGCAACATTTCTATAGTCTTTGCAATTGCGTGACAAAACACAGTTTTGATGGCCTCTACTAAAAAGAGGAGGATCCCATCAGCTTTCTATAGGCTAGGCCTACTATATTTATTTCTCTACTTTCCTAATATTACACTTTTTTCAAATCATCATTAGAGTCGCATCATGCAGCCTTAAAAAGTATTAAAAATCAAAACATATAGCCCAACGTTTGTATCACAACAAAAAGTTGCATAAGTAACTCTAAATTAAGCATATAGGAGGACCTGTTTCTTTGTTAACTGCTCAACACAGAATAGCCGCATGTGCGCACTCCCTCGGAAATCGTTTGTAGAAAATATCCTTTCTATTTTATTCAGCTATGTTCAATTATATTCTTCATACTATAAAATAATATAAAATAATGTCACAGAATTCTAAGCAACTCTTGTCTGCTAAATGAACTAGTGTAGCCCACAGCCATACAGTGAGGGAAAAAAGTATTTGATCCCCTGCTGATTTTGTACGTTTGCCCACTGACAAAGAAATGATCAGTCCATAATTTGAATGGTAGGTTTATTTGAACAGTGAGAGACAGAATAACAACAACAAAATCCAGAAAAACGCATGTCAAAAATGTTATAAATTGATTTGCATTTTAATGAGGGAAATAAATATTTGATCCCCTCTCAATCAGAAAGATTTCTGGCTCCCAGGTGTCTTTTATACAGGTAATGAGCTGAGATTAGGAGCACACTCTTAAAGAGAGAGCTCCTAATCTCAGTTTGTTACCTGTATAAAAGACGCCTGTCCACAGAAGCAATCAATCAATCAGATTCCAAACTCTCCACCATGGCTAAGACCAAAGAGCTCTCCATGTCAGGGACAAGATTGTAGACCTACACAAGGCTGGAATGGGCTACAAGACCATCGCCAAGCAGCTTGGTGAGAAGGTGACAACAGTTGGTGCGATTATTCGCAAATGGAAGAAACACAAAAGAACTGTCAATCTCCCTTGGCCTGGGGCTCCATGAAAGATCTCACCTCGTGGAGTTGCAATGATCATGAGAACGGTGAGGAATCAGCCCAGAACTACACGGGAGGATCTTGTCAATGATCTCAAGGCAGCTGGGACCATAGTCACCAAGAAAACAATTGGTAACACACTACGCCGTGAAGGACTGAAATCCTGCAGCGCCCGCAAGGTCCCCCTGCTCAAGAAAGCACATATACAGGCCCGTCTGAAGTTTGCCAATGAATGAGGAGGAGGAGGAATGCTGCCTATGACACCAAACATGGAGGAGGAAACATTATGCTTTGGGGGTGTTTTTCTGCTAAGGGGACAGGACAACTTCACCGCATCAAAGGGACAATGGACGGGCCATGTACCGTCAAATCTTGGCTGAGAACCTCCTTCCCTCAGCCAGGCATTGAAAATGGATCGTGGATAGGTATTCCAGCATGACAATGACCCAAAACACACGGCCAAGGCAACAAAGGAGTGGCTCAAGAAGAAGCACATTAAGGTCCTGGAGTGGCCTAGCCAGTCTCCAGACCTTAATCCCATAGAAAATCTGTGGAGGGAGCTGAAGATTCGAGTTGCCAAACGTCAGGCTCGAAACCTTAATGACTTGGAGAAGATCTGCAAAGAGGAGTGGGACAAAATCCCTCCTAAGATGTGTGCAAACCTGGTGGCCAACTACAAGAAACGTCTGACCTCTGTGATTGCCAACAAGGGTTTTGCCACCAAGTACTAAGTCATATTTAGCAGAGGAGTCAAATACTTATTTCCCTCATTAAAATGCAAATCAATTTATAACATTTTTGACATGCGTTTTTCTGGATTTTTTGTTGTTGTTATTCTTTCTCTCACTGTTCAAATAAACCTACCATTAAAATGATAGACCGATCATGTCGTTGTCAGTGGGCAAACATACAAAATCAGCAGGGGATCAAATACTTTTTTCCCTCACTGTATGGTATAGCCAGATCAGGGCCTAACATAAGGACAACTCAGAGTATGCCATTCTGTTCTTCTGAAAAAGACTATACTTTCTTCATATCATGTTTCTTTAGACCTGTCTAAAATAAATAAAGCATTTAATGTGGATGTGTAGGCTATATTACATGGATATATTAGACTTTTTAAATGTAGATGTTCCAAAGCTTTTCACGATAAAGTCTACATCTGTTGTATTCTGCGCATGTGACAAATTGATCTGAGCTTTGAGTAGCTAGGCTGTGTCAGTGAGGAACACAAACGGAGAGAGAAAGACCGATATAACTAGGCTACTTCCACCATTTTACTTTGAGCTACCGTTAGCATTATAGCTAGGCTACTTCCACCATTTTACTTTGAGCTACCGTTAGCATTATAGCTAGGCTACTTCCACCATTTTACTTTGAGCTACCATTAGCATTATAGCTAGGCTACTTCCACCATTTTACTTTGAGCTACCGTTAGCATTATAGCTAGGCCTCCTCCACCATTTTCCTTTGAGCTACCGTTAGCATTATAGCTAGGCCTCTTCCACCATTTTACTTTGAGCTACCATTAGCATCATAGCTAGGCTACTTCCACCATTTTACTTTCACCCTCTCCAACCCCTTCACCTCAGTGTCTAGTGAGGAGTACAAACGGAGAGAGAAAGTGAGAACATCTATATGATCTAAATAACCACTGAATACGTAAAATGGTGGTACCTTAACTAGGCTTAACTCTCACCATCTTACTTCAGATAACTAACCTTACAACTTGCTCTAAGTAGTAGGTAGTATCCCGTAAGCAAAATAATAATTTGTGAACTACACAGGAAAAAAAAAAAAAAATGTCTACCTAGTAAAAGTACAAAGTTCACCCTGTTACATTAGGAACTGTTTCAAATCAGTGGAGAGTGAAGAACACAAACAGGAAGTAAAGAGCAGGAAGTGAAGAGGTTAAACAGGAAAGAGAGGTAGAGGAGAAAGGAGAGAACAGAGAAGACAGGAAGCCAGTGGAATGAGGAGGAAGTATAACTCCTGTGTTCTGACCTTGTCGGCCATGATCATGGAGGATCCCCCGTACACCCCCAGGACAGGAAGTGATGTTTGAGAGGACAGGAAGTCCAGGATCTGAGAGATAGCTTCCTGGTCCGTCCCGTCAGCGAAGACAAGACCATGGAGAGGCTTCCTCTGGAGCAGCTCACACACCTGGTATCACACACACACAGGTAGGTGTTACACACACACACACACACCTGGTATCACACACACACAGGTAGGTGTTACACACACACACACACACCTGGTATCACACACACACAGGTAGGTGTTACACACACACACACCTGGTATCACACACACACAGGTAGGTGTTACACACACACACACACACACACCTGGTATCACACACACACAGGTAGGTGTTACACACACACACACCTGGTATCACACACACACAGGGTAGGTGTTACACACACACACACCTGGTATCACACACACACGGGTAGGTGTTACACACACACACACCTGGTATCACACACACACAGGTAGGTGTTACTCACACACACCTGAGGGATCAGACAAAGCCATCCCACATACAAGTCCACCCGCCCAACATGCTGGTTTCCCCCCCCTACCTACCTGTGTGATGACAGTCTTGGGGTCTGTCTGGTTGATTCTCAGGGTGGTGACAGTCAGCTCCAGAGGGTAGTCGTTCTGCCTTACCGGGATTATATCCTGGTCACTGATTGGCCGCGTCTGACCCAAGACCACCCCCACGCTCAGCCCAGGTGGCTTCTGGGCCGCTGCCAGAACGCTGATCTGGGAGAGCAGGGCTGGGAGGGTGAGGAGGACCCAGCCCAACCGGCCCATAGTGGAACCCTGTGGAACACACCGTTACTGCTCAGTGGGGACCTTGGTCAGAGCAACACCTCACTCACTCCCACTGACTGGCCTTAACACACACACACACACAGACACACAGACACACACAGACACACAGACACACACACACACACAGACACACACACACACACACACACACACACACACACACACACACACACACACACACAGACACAGACACACAGACACACACAGACACACAGACACACACACATACACACACACACACACACAGACACAGACACACAGACACACACAGACACACAGACACACACACATACACACACAGACACACACACACACACACACACAAAGACACAAGTATTTGGCATGCGGTAGTTCACCCCTCCTAATCAATATTGGCTTGGTGATTGGAATGTGTAGATGGTAGAGAAGTCATTGATTGATCAGCCTGGCTCTGTGAGGTAGATAGGTCAATGATTAATCGAGCCTGGCTCTGTGAGGTAGGTAGGTCATTGATTGATCGAGCCTGGCTATGTGAGGTAGGTAGGTCATTGATTGATCGAGCCTATCTCTGTGAGGTAGGTAGGTCAATGATTGATCAAGCCTGGCACTGTGAGGTAGGTAGGTCATTGATTGATCGAGCCTAGCTCTGTGAGGTAGGTAGGTCATTGATTGATTGAATGGTCTGTGAGGTAGGTAGGTCATTGATTGATCGAGCCTGGCTCTGTGAGGTATGTCATTGATTGATTGATTTGTCTGTGAGGTAGGTAGGTAATTGATTGATGGAGCCTGGCTCTGTGAGGTAGGTAGGTTATTGATTGATTGAGCCTGGCTCTGTGGGGTAGGTAGGTCATTGATTGAGCCTAGCTCTGTGAGGTAGGTAGGTCATTGATTGATCGAGCCTAGCTCTGTGAGGTAGGTAGGTCATTGATTGATCGAGCCTGGCTCTGTGAGGTATGTCATTGATTGATTGATTTGTCTGTGAGGTAGGTAGGTAATTGATTGATGGAGCCTGGCTCTGTGAGGTAGGTAGGTTATTGATTGATTGAGCCTGGCTCTGTGAGGTAGGTAGGTCATTGATTGAGCCTAGCTCTGTGAGGTAGGTAGGTCATTGATTGATCGAGCCTAGCTCTGTGAGGTAGGTAGGTCATTGATTGATTGAATGGTCTGTGAGGTAGGTAGGTCATTGATTGATCGAGCCTGGCTCTGTGAGGTATGTCATTGATTGATTGATTTGTCTGTGAGGTAGGTAGGTAATTGATTGATGGAGCCTGGCTCTGTGAGGTAGGTAGGTCATTGATTGAGCCTAGCTCTGTGAGGTAGGTAGGTCATTGATTGATCGAGCCTAGCTCTGTGAGGTAGGTAGGTAATTGATTGATTGATTGGTCTGTGAGGTAGGTAGGTCATTTATTGATTGATTGATCGAGCCTGGCTCTGTGAGGTAGGTAGGTCATTGATTGATTGATTTGTCTGCGAGGTAGGTAGGTCATTGATTGATGGAGCCTGGCTCTGTGAGGTAGGTAGGTCATTGATTGATTGATTGGTCTGTGAGGTAGGTAGGTCATTGATTGATTGAGCATGGCTCTGTGAGGTAGGTAGGTCATTGATTGATGGAGCCTGGCTCTGTGAGGTAAGTAGGTTATTGATTGATTGATTGAGCCTGGCTCTGTGAGGTAGGTAGGTCATTGATTGATGGAGCCTGGCTCTGAGCTCTGCCTTTGTGATATTAACTAAATACTCATTTCACTCTCTCTCTCTCTCTCTCTCTCTCTCTCTCTCTCTCTCTCTCTCTCTCTCTCTCTCTCAATTCAATTCAATTTAAGGGCTTTATTGGCATGGGAAACGTATGTTAACATTGCCAAAGCAAGTGAAGTAGATAATAAACAAAAGTGAAATCAACAATAAACATTAACAGTAAACATTACACTCAGAAGTTCCAAAAGAATAAAGACATTTCAAATGTCATATTATGTCTATATACAGTGTTGTAACAATGTGCAAATAGTTAAAGTACAAATGGGAAAATAAATAAACATAAATATGGGTTGTATTTACAATGGTGTTTGTTCTTCACTGGTTAACCTTTTCTTGTGGCAACAGGTCACAAATCTTGCAGCTGTGATGGCACACTGTGGTTTTTCACCCAGTAGATAAGGGAGTTTATCAAAATTGGGTTTGTTTTCGAATTCTTTGTGGATCTCTGTAATCTAGAGGGAAAATGTGTTTCTCTAATATGGTCATACATTTGGCAGGAGGTTAGGAAGTGCAGCTCAGTTTCCACCTCATTTTGTGGGCAGTGTGCACATAGCCTGTCTTCTCTTGAAAGCCAGGTCTGCCTACGGCGGCCTCTCTCAATAGCAAGGCTATGCTCACTGAGTCTGTACATAGTCAAAGCTTTCCTTAAGTTTGGGTCAGTCACAGTGGTCAGGTATTCTGCCACTGTGTACTCTCTGTTTAGGGCCAAATAGCATTCTAGTTTGCGCTGTTTTATTGTTAATTCTTTTCAATGTGTCTGATCCCCTCTACAGTAACCTAGTAGACTGTATCCCTCTAAACCTTTCTCTGTCTGTCTGTCTGACTATGTATCAACACACTGTCCAGAACCCTGACCCCATCCCACCCCTCTATAGTTGACTAGTTTAGAGACAGTTGGTATCAACACACTGTCCAGAACCCTGACCCCATCCCACCCCCTCTATAGTTGACTAGTTTAGAGACAGTTGGTATCAACACACTGTCCAGAACCCTGACCCCATCCCACCCCTCTATAGTTGACTAGTTTAGAGACAGTTGGTATCAACACACTGTCCAGAACCCTGACCCCATCCCACCCCTCTATAGTTGACTAGTTTAGAGACAGTTGGTATCAACACACTGTCCAGAACCCTGACCCCATCCCACCCCTCTATAGTTGACTAGTTTAGAGACAGTTGGTATCAACACACTGTCCAGAACCCTGACCCCATCCCACCCCTCTATAGTTGACTAGTTTAGAGACAGTTGGTATCAACACACTGTCCAGAACCCTGACCCCATCCCACCCCTCTATAGTTGACTAGTTTAGAGACAGTTGGTATCAACACACTGTCCAGAACCCTGACCCCATCCCACCCCTCTATAGTTGACTAGTTTAGAGACAGTTGGTATCAACACACTGTCCAGAACCCTGACCCCATCCCACCCCTCTATAGTTGACTAGTTTAGAGACAGTTGGTATCAACACACTGTCCAGAACCCTGACCCCATCCCACCCCTCTATAGTTGACTAGTTTAGAGACAGTTGGTATCAACACACTGTCCAGAACCCTGACCCCATCCCACCCCTCTATAGATAAGTCTTAATCGATGACTCTTAATGAAATCAACCAGCTGAGCAGAATAATTGAATAATAATTGAATCAGTCCATCAGTTAACTGCCTGGTTATTGATGAGGATGAATAAACCATCACAACTGTTTGGCTGTTAGACACATAATAATATTGGATCAATTTATTCATATCATATTTGATCAATTTGTTTATGTTATATTTCATCACGGAATTTAAAATGATGTTTTTCCATAAAGCGATCAGACCAATGAACATCTGGGGCTGCATGACATATTAGTCCCCGGGGCGTCTGGTTGGGTATCAGGGCTGTGTGTGTGTGTGTGTGTGTGTGTGTGTGTGTGTGTGTGTGTGTGTGTGTGTGTGTGTGTGTGTGTGTGTGTGTGTGTGTGTGTGTGTGTGTGTGTGTGTGTGTTTGTCAAGAGGCTGTCAGGGCTCTCCTCCTCTCTTGTGTTAGTTAGAGGGACTGAAAGAAGCTAATAGGTGGAAGCAATTTGGTAGGAGATGCCTCCAGCTCATTGGACCATTAGATGTTCACTGTGAATAAATGTTCTCTCTCTCTCTCTCTCTCTCTCTCTCTCTCTCTCTCTCTGTCTCTCTCTCTCTCTCTCTCTCTCTCTCTCTCTCTCTCTCTCTCTCTCTCTCAATTCAATTCAATTTAAGGGCTTTATTGGCATGGGAAACGTATGTTAACATTGCCAAAGCAAGTGAAGTAGATAATAAACAAAAGTGAAATAAACAATAAACATTAACAGTAAACATTACACTCAGAAGTTCCAAAAGAATAAAGACATTTCAAATGTCATATTATGTCTATATACAGTGTTGTAACAATGTGCAAATAGTTAAAGTACAAATGGGAAAATAAATAAACATAAATATGGGTTGTATTTACAATGGTGTTTGTTCTTCACTGGTTAACCTTTTCTTGTGGCAACAGGTCACAAATCTTGCAGCTGTGATGGCACACTGTGGTTTTTCACCCAGTAGATAAGGGAGTTTATCAAAATTGGGTTTGTTTTCGAATTCTTTGTGGATCTCTGTAATCTAGAGGGAAAATGTGTTTCTCTAATATGGTCATACATTTGGCAGGAGGTTAGGAAGTGCAGCTCAGTTTCCACCTCATTTTGTGGGCAGTGTGCACATAGCCTGTCTTCTCTTGAAAGCCAGGTCTGCCTACGGCGGCCTCTCTCAATAGCAAGGCTATGCTCACTGAGTCTGTACATAGTCAAAGCTTTCCTTAAGTTTGGGTCAGTCACAGTGGTCAGGTATTCTGCCACTGTGTACTCTCTGTTTAGGGCCAAATAGCATTCTAGTTTGCGCTGTTTTATTGTTAATTCTTTTCAATGTGTCTGATCCCCTCTACAGTAACCTAGTAGACTGTATCCCTCTAAACCTTTCTCTGTCTGTCTGTCTGACTATGTATCAACACACTGTCCAGAACCCTGACCCCATCCCACCCCTCTATAGTTGACTAGTTTAGAGACAGTTGGTATCAACACACTGTCCAGAACCCTGACCCCATCCCACCCCTCTATAGTTGACTAGTTTAGAGACAGTTGGTATCAACACACTGTCCAGAACCCTGACCCCATCCCACCCCTCTATAGTTGACTAGTTTAGAGACAGTTGGTATCAACACACTGTCCAGAACCCTGACCCCATCCCACCCCTCTATAGTTGACTAGTTTAGAGACAGTTGGTATCAACACACTGTCCAGAACCCTGACCCCATCCCACCCCTCTATAGTTGACTAGTTTAGAGACGGTTGGTATCAACACACTGTCCAGAACCCTGACCCCATCCCACCCCCTCTATAGTTGACTAGTTTAGAGACAGTTGGTATCAACACACTGTCCAGAACCCTGACCCCATCCCACCCCTCTATAGTTGACTAGTTTAGAGACAGTTGGTATCAACACACTGTCCAGAACCCTGACCCCATCCCACCCCTCTATAGTTGACTAGTTTAGAGACAGTTGGTATCAACACACTGTCCAGAACCCTGACCCCATCCCACCCCTCTATAGTTGACTAGTTTAGAGACAGTTGGTATCAACACACTGTCCAGAACCCTGACCCCATCCCACCCCTCTATAGTTGACTAGTTTAGAGACAGTTGGTATCAACACACTGTCCAGAACCCTGACCCCATCCCACCCCTCTATAGTTGACTAGTTTAGAGACAGTTGGTATCAACACACTGTCCAGAACCCTGACCCCATCCCACCCCTCTATAGATAAGTCTTAATCGATGACTCTTAATGAAATCAACCAGCTGAGCAGAATAATTGAATAATAATTGAATCAGTCCATCAGTTAACTGCCTGGTTATTGATGAGGATTAATAAACTATCACAACTGTTTGGCTGTTAGACATATAATAATATTGGATCAATTTATTCATATCATATTTGATCAATTTGTTTATGTTATATTTCATCACGGAATTTAAAATGATGTTTTTCCATAAAGCGATCAGACCAATGAACATCTGGGGCTGCATGACATATTAGTCCCGGGGCGTCTGGTTGGGTATCAGGGCTGTGTGTGTGTGTGTGTGTGTGTGTGTGTGTGTTGTGTCTGTGTGTGTGTGTGTGTGTGTGTGTGTCTGTGTGTGTGTGTAGAGGCTGTCAGGGCTCTCCTCCTCTCTTGTGTTAGTTAGAGGGACTGAAAGAAGCTAATAGGTGGAAGCAATTTGGTAGGAGATGCCTCCAGCTCATTGGACCATTAGATGTTCACTGTGAATAAATGTTCTCTCTCTCTCTCTCTCTCTCTCTCTCCATCCCTCTCGCTCCATCTGTCTGAATTTACTCTCTCTCTCTCTCTCTCTCTCTCTCTCTTTTTCTCTCTCTCTCTCTCTCTCTCTCCCTCTCTCTTTCCTTCTCTCTCTCCTTCTCTTACGGCCCAATTGTCTCCTCTTCTCTTCACCCTCCTGTCTAATAAGGACATTAGTTAGCCAGCCGTCACTCCCCTCTCTCTGTTTATCCCTTCCCTGCTCCTCTCCTCCTCCCCTCCTCCTCTCCTTTGCTTTCACTGCCCTACTGCCCCCTGGCCACACCCCTGGCAGCCTGCAGCAGCAGCAGAGTCACTTAGCATACGCCGCTAAATGAGCTGCCACTACGCTAGCGTCACAGAGCATTCTCTTCAGCTCTAAGCGATGGGCCCCTTCACACTCACTTCCAGTGGAGTTGGTAGCATCAGCGCTACGCTAACAGATAATAGCAACCGCTCGTAGTCACTTCTCATAGCATTAGCGTCAGCGCCAGCCGACGGGCTCCGTTTTACACTCACTGCCCATGGAACGCTATTAGACCCCGCCGCGCAAACTAATTATAGTGTTAGCTTCATGGCTAAAGGCATGAGTCCCTATTACAGTCAGTTTCCATAGAGTTGGTTTATTTTATTGCTTAGGGGTGTAATCATAGAATGACATATAGAATCCCTATTCATGTGGTATATGATGCCTGTGGGTCTAGTAGATGATCTGTCATATCACTGTTAAACATGTATTACTTTCTAATGTGGCATAAACACAACCAGTCATGAAGTTTTCATCTGATGGTCAAACAATCACTTCTAAAAAGGCGCTCCTGTAAGCTACCCGCAGACGTTCGTCCGCTCACAAAATAATTCCAGCGTCCAAACAGCGCACTCTTTTGATGGACATGGGAAATGGTAAGAGACATCTGTTACAAAACACCTACGTGTTTGTAATTACATTCTGCGATTGTCATTAGGCCTACACTTGCAGCCTGAATCGATGAGTCCACTGCTGTCCGCAGTGCACTGGTCTCGGCCACTCATCTCCTCCTTGTCCATGCGTCTTGGTCTCAGCCACTCATCTCCTCCTTGTCCATGCGTCTTGGTCTCGGCCACTCATCTCCTCCTTGTCTATGCGTCTTGGTCTCGGCCACTCATCTCCTCCTTGTCCATGCGTCTTGGTCTCGGCCACTCATCTCCTCCTTGTCCATGCGTCTTGGTCTCGGCCACTCATCTCCTCCTTGTCCATGCGTCTTGGTCTCGGCCACTCATCTCCTCCTTGTCCATGCGTCTTGGTCTCAGCCACTCATCTCCTCCTTGTCCATGCGTCTTGGTCTCGGCCACTCATCTCCTCCTTAATGCGTCTTGGTCTCAGCCACTCATCTCCTCCTTGTCCATGCGTCTTGGTCTCGGCCACTCATCTCCTCCTTATGCGTCTTGGTCTCAGCCACTCATCTCCTCCTTGTCCATGCGTCTTGGTCTCGGCCACTCATCTCCTCCTTGTCCATCCGTCTTGGTCTCAGCCACTCATCTCCTCCTTATGCGTCTTGGTCTCGGCCACTCATCTCCTCCTTGTCCATGCGTCTTGGTCTCGGCCACTCATCTCCTCCTTGTCCATCCGTCTTGGTCTCAGCCACTCATCTCCTCCTTTCGTCTTGGTCTCGCCCTCTCTCCTTATGCGTCTTGGTCTCGGCCACTCATCTCCTCCTTATGCGTCTTGGTCTCGGCCACTCATCTCCTCCTTGTCCATGCGTCTTGGTCTCGGCCACTCATCTCCTCCTTATGCGTCTTGGTCTCGGCCACTCATCTCCTCCTTGTCCATGCGTCTTGGTCTCGGCCACTCATCTCCTCCTTATGCGTCTTGGTCTCGGCCACTCATCTCCTCCTTGTCCATGCGTCTTGGTCTCGGCCACTCATCTCCTCCTTATGCGTCTTGGTCTCGGCCACTCATCTCCTCCTTGTCCATGCGTCTTGGTCTCGGCCACTCATCTCCTCCTTATGCGTCTTGGTCTCGGCCACTCATCTCCTCCTTGTCCATGCGTCTTGGTCTCGGCCACTCATCTCCTCCTTGTCCATGCGTCTTGGTCTCGGCCACTCATCTCCTCCTTGTCCATGCGTCTTGGTCTCGGCCACTCATCTCCTCCTTATGCGTCTTGGTCTCGGCCACTCATCTCCTCCTTGTCCATGCGTCTTGGTCTCGGCCACTCATCTCCTCCTTGTCCATGCGTCTTGGTCTCGGCCACTCATCTCCTCCTTATGCGTCTTGGTCTCGGCCACTCATCTCCTCCTTATGCGTCTTGGTCTCGGCCACTCATCTCCTCCTTGTCCATGCGTCTTGGTCTCGGCCACTCATCTCCTCCTTGCATGCGTCTTGGTCTCGGCCACTCATCTCCTCCTTGTCCATGCGTCTTGGTCTCGGCCACTCATCTCCTCCTTCATGCGTCTTGGTCTCGGCCACTCATCTCCTCCTTGTCCATGCGTCTTGGTCTCGGCCACTCATCTCCTCCTTGTACGCGTCTTGGTCTCGGCCACTCATCTCCTCCTTGTCCATGCGTCTTGGTCTCGGCCACTCATCTCCTCCTTATGCGTCTTGGTCTCGGCCACTCATCTCCTCCTTATGCGTCTTGGTCTCGGCCACTCATCTCCTCCTTGTCCATGCGTCTTGGTCTCGGCCACTCATCTCCTCCTTGTCCATGCGTCTTGGTCTCGGCCACTCATCTCCTCCTTATGCGTCTTGGTCTCAGCCACTCATCTCCTCCTTGTCCATGCGTCTTGGTCTCGGCCACTCATCTCCTCCTTGTCCATGCGTCTTGGTCTCGGCCACTCATCTTTGGCAAAATGTAAGTGTTCTCGTCGAACGACAACGCAATTTGGAGCGTATACCCCCCAGTTTCAAGTCAATTATAAGTCATTGTCTCAAGGCAGCCTTATCAATGACCCAAGTCCAGCTCATTTAACCAATACCATTATGTTGCTGAGTTGTCGCAATGCTTCAGAAAATGTACATTATCCTAGGGGTGTTGGAAGACACAATGTAAATAACCTAACTTATGTCCATCTTACTGCCCTGAATACCTCTGATGATCCTACAGCTATTGTATGCAGTAATCATATGCCCATGAACCAGAGTTACACTGTTAGCACTGAGGTGGTGTGCTCTAGTAGGAAGACCATTGTGTGCAGATCACCCTGCACTAACATAGATAACATGAGCATGTTTACTTCTGATAAGCTTCCCAGTAAAGCAATAGAAACAATCAAGCATCCCAGAAAAGTGCTAAAAACAGCCCATATTAACATACAGTTGAAGTCGGAAGTTTACATACACCTTTAGCCAAATGCATTTAAACTCAGTTTTTCACAATTCCTGACATTTAATCATAGTAAAACGTCCCTATTTTAGGTCAGTTAGGATCACCACTTTGTTTTAAGAATGTGAAATGTCAGAATAATAGTAGAGAAAATGATTTATTTCAGCTTTCATTTCTTTCATCACATTCCCAGTGGGTCAGAAGTTTACAAACACTCAATTAGTATTTGGTAGCATTGCCTTTAAATTGTTTAACTTGGGTCAAACGTTTCGGATAGCCTTCCACAAGCTTCCCACAATAAGTTGGGTGAATTTTGGCCCATTGCTCTTGAAGGAGCTGGTGTAACTTAGTCAGGTTTGTAGGCCTCCTTGCTCGCACACACCTTTTCAGTTCTGCCTACAACTTTTCTATAGGATTGAGGTCTGGGCTTTGTGATGGCCACTCCAATACCTTGACTTGAATGGTCCTTAAGCCATTTTTCCACAACTTTGGAAGTATGCTTGGGGTCATTGTCCATTTGGAAGACCCATTTGCGACCAAGCTTTAACTTCCTGAATGATGTCTTGAGATGATGCTTCAATATATCCACATAATTTTCCTTCCTCATGATGCCATCTATTTTGTGAAGTGCACCAGTCCCTCCTGCAGCAAAGCACCCCCACAGCATGATGCTGCCACCCCGTGCTTCACGGTTGGGATGGTGTTCTTCGGCTTGAAGCTCCCCCCTTTATCCTCCAAACATAACATTATGGCCAAACAGTTCTATTTTTGTTTCATCAGACCAGAGGACATTTCTCCAAAAAGTACGATCTTTGTCCCCATGTGCAGTTGCAAACCGTAGTCTGGCTTTTTTATGGCGGTTTTGGAGCAGTGGCTTCTTCCTTGCAGAGCGGCCTTTCAGGTTATGTCGATATAGGACTCGTTTTACTGTGGATATAGATAATTGTGTACCTGTTTCCTCCAGCATCTTCACAAGGTCCTTTGCTGTTGTTCTGGGATTGATTTGCACTTTTCACACCAAAGTACGTTCATCTCTAGGAGACAGAACGCGTCTCCTTCCTGGTACCTTCAGGCGTTTGGAAATTGCTCCCAAGGATGAACCAGACTTGTGAAGGTCTACAATTTTTTCCCTGAGGTCTTGGCTGATTTATTTTGATTTTCCCATGATGTCAAGCAAAGAGGCACTGAGTTTGAAGGTAGGCCTTGAAATACATCCACAGTTACACCTCCAATTGACTCAAATAATGTAAATTAGCCTATCAGAAGCTTCTAAAGCCATGACATCATTTTCTGGAATTTTCCAAGCTGTTTAAAGGCACAGTCAACTTAGTGTATGTAAACTTCTGACCCACTGGAATTGTGATACAGTGAAATAATCTGTCTGTAAACAATTGTTGAAAAAATTACTTGTGTCATGTACAAAGTAGATGTCCTAACCGACTCGCCAAAACTATAGTTTGTTAACAAGAAATTTGTGGAGTGGTTGAAAAACAAGTTTTAATGACTCCAACCTAAGTGTATGTAAACTTCCGACTTCAACTGTATGTAGCCTAAGAATATAGGTTCATGAAATCAATAATTTGCTAGTAACATATGACATTTGTAAGGGTTGGTGTGAGGTGTGACCCAGGTGCGGTGCAGGATAGACAGTAGGCAGTAGGCAGAGATGTTGAAACAAGGATCTTTACTGGTGGTCCCAAAACCAGGATACAAAATAACGGACTTGTCACGATAAAATAAAGTAGGAGCAAATTGGTCTCCAAAAACAGGCTGACAGCAAACATACGAAATACTAACTACGACTGAAAACAACAATGAAACAGGGAGAACACCTTCCCAAGTGCCTGTACATACGTCTCGCGATCAGACACTGATTAGTACTGTTTGGCATCGAGAAACTAGCAGAGAAAACAGAGCAAGGGAACAGAAAGAAGTGAGGGCATAAATACACAGGTGAACAGGTAGACACAGGTGACACCAATAGGATGATGATTAGTCCAGACTGTGAGTGAGGAGGTGATTAAGGTTGTCGGAGGATGACACCTAGTGGGTCGCTCCGGAACTGCGACCCCCTCCTGTAACACCCCCTCATACTCATCTGGAGGTTCATACTGGTCCCCCGTGGGAAACGAACCCCACAACACTGGCGTTGCAAGCGCCATGCTCTACCAACTGACATTCATATTCTGACTATCTCTGAAACTCACTTAGATAATACTTTTGATGATACAGTGGTAGCAATACATGATTATAACATCTACAGAAAAGACAGAAATGCCAATGGAGGTGGTGTTGCTGTCTATATTCAGAAATGTTTGATAATGTATGTGATATCAACAGAGAGGTATATTTTCTGGGTGATTTCAATATTGACTGGCTTTCATCGAGCTGCCCACTCAAGAAAAAGCTTAAAACTGTAACCAGTGCCTGCAACCTGGTTCAGGTTGACATTCAAGCTACCAGGGTAGTTACAAATAGCACAGGAATTAAATCATCAACAGGTATTGATCACATATTTACTAATGCTGCAGAAATGTGCTTTAAAGCAGTATCCAAATCCATCGGATGTAGTGATCACAATATAGTAGCCATATCTAGGAAAACCAAAGTTTCCAAAGGCTACATTTTGTAGTGATTCCTATGTTGATGATGTAAAGAATATTTTCTGGTCTGTGGTGTGTAATGAGGAGCAACCAGACGCTGCACTTGACACATTTATGAAATTGCTTGGCCCATTTACTAATAAGCATGCACCCATTAAGAAAATGACTGTAAAAACTGTTAAATCCCCTTGGATTGATGAGGAATTGAAAAATGGTATGGTTTAGAGGGATGAGGCAAAAGGTATGGCAAATAAGTCTGGCAGCACAACCGATTGGCAAATGTACTGCAAATTGTGTGACTAAACTGAATAAAAAGAAGAAGAAACTATACTATGAAACAAAGATAAATGATTTAAAGAATGATAGATGAAGCTTTAAAATAAAAATGTGGACAAAAAGGCAAACTCAGCTCCATCATTCATTGAATCAGATGGCTCATTCATCACAAAATCCACTGATATTGCCAACTGCTTTAATGACTTCTTCATTGGCAAGATTAGCAAATTGATATACATGACATGCCAGCAACAAACGCTGACACTACACATCCAAGTATATCTGCAAATTGAGAAATCATGTGAATAAACTGAATAAAAAACGCTGACACTACACATCCAAGATCCAATCAAAAAAGAACAAAAAAATATATATAAATATAAAAAGAAGAAGAAACTACACTATGAAACAAAGATAAATGACATAAAGAATGATAGTAAAAGAGCTTTGGAGCAGCTTCAAATGAAATTTTGGGAAAAAAGGCAAACTCAGCTCAATCATTCATTGAATCAGATGGCTCATTCATCACAAAACCAATTGATATTGCCAACTACTTTAATGATTTTATCATTGGCAAGGTTAGCAAATTTAGGCATGACAGCAACAATTGCTGACACTACACATCCAAGTATATCTGACCAAATTATGAAAGACAAGCAATTGTAATTTTGAATTCCGTAAAGTGACTGTGGAAGAGGTGAAAAAATGATTGTTGTCTATCAGCAATGATAAGCCACCGAGGTCTGACAACTTGGATGGAAAATTACTGAGGATAATAGCGGACGATATTGCCACTCCTATTTGCCATACATTCAATTTAAGCCTACTAGAAAGTGTGTGCCCTCAGGCCTGGAGGGAAGCAAAAGTCATTCCGCTACCTAAAAATAGTAAAGACCCCTTTACTGACTCAAATAGCCAACCAATCAGTCTGTAACCAACCCTTATTAAACTTTTGGAAAAGATTGTGTTTGACCAGATACAATGCTATTTTACAGTAAACAAATTGACAACAGACTTTCAGCATGCTTATACAGTGGGGAGAACAAGTATTTGATACACTGCCGATTTTGCAGGTTTTCCTACTTACAAAGCATGTAGAGGTCTGTAATTTTTATCATAGGTACACTTCAAATGTGAGAGACGGAATCTAAAACAAAAATCCAGAAAATCACATTGTATGATTTTTAAATAATTAATTTGCATTTTATTGCATGACATAAGTATTTGATACATCAGAAAAGCAGAACTTAATATTTGGTACAGAAACCTTTGTTTGCAATTACAGAGATCATACGTTTCCTGTAGGTCTTGACCAGGTTTGCACACACTGCAGCAGGGATTTTGGCCCACTCCTCCATACAGACCTTCTCTAGATCCTTCAGGTTTCGGGGCTGTCGCTGGGCAATACGGACTTTCAGCTTCCTCCAAAGATTTTCTATTGGGTTCAGGTCTGGAGACTGGCTAGGCCACTCCAGGACCTTGAGATGCTTCTTACTGAGCCATTCCTTAGTTGCCCTGGCTGTGTGTTTCGGGTCATTGTCATGCTGGAAGACCCAGCCACGACCCATCTTCAATGCTCTTACTGAGGGAAGGAGGTTGTTGGCCAAGATCTCGCGATACGTGGCCCCATCCATTCTCCCCTCAATACGGTGCAGTTGTCCTGTCCTCTTTGCAGAAAAGCATCCCCAAAGAATGATGTTTCCACCTCCATGCTTCACGGTTGGGATGGTGTTCTTGGGGTTGTACTCATCCTTCTTCTTCCTCCAAACACGGCGAGTGGAGTTTCGACCAAAAAGCTCTATTTTTGTCTCATCAGACCACATGACCTTCACCCATTCCTCCTCTGGATTATCCAGATGGTCATTGGCAAACTTCAGATGGGCCTGGACATGCGCTGGCTTGAGCAGGGGGACCTTGCGTGCGCTGCAGGATTTTAATCCATGACGGCATAGTGTGTTACTAATGGTTTTCTTTGAGATTGTGGTCCCAGCTCTCTTCAGGTCATTGACCAGGTCCTGCCGTGTAGTTCTGGGCTGATCCCTCACCTTCCTCATGATCATTGATGACCCACGAGGTGAGATCTTGCATGGAGCCCCAGACCAAGGGTGATTGACCGTCATCTTGAACTTCTTCCATTTTCTAATAAATGCGCCAACTGTTGTTGCCTTCTCACCAAGCTGCTTGCCTATTGTCCTGTAGCCCATCCCAGCCTTGTGCAGGTCTACAATTTTATCCCTGATGTCCTTACACAGCTCTCTGGTCTTGGCCATTGTGGAGAGGTTGGAGTCTGTTTGATTGAGTGTGTGGACAGGTGTCTTTTATACAGGTAATGAGTTCAAACAGGTGCAGTTAATACAGGTAATGAGTGGAGAACAGGAGGGCTTCTTAAAGAAAAACTAACAGGTCTGTGAGAGCCGGAATTCTTACTGGTTGGTAGGTGATCAAATACTTATGTCAAGCAATAAAATGCAAATTAATTACTTAAAAATCATACAATGTGATTTTCTGGATTTTTGTTTTAGATTCCGTCTCTCACAGTTGAAGTGTACCTATCATAATAATTACAGACCTCTACATGCTTTGTAAGTAGGAAAACCTGCAAAATCGGCAGTGTATCAAATACTTGTTCTCCCCACTGTATCTGTTCTGTTAGACTTTCTATTTCCTTTGTTAGTATAAACGCTTTTGACCTAAATTGCTTTTGTTTTCGAGATGAGTACTGAATTGCATGGCCTCTAAAGGCACATTTAAAGGTGTCCCATACAATAAGGGGATTTGCTGTACCTATGTTATGTCGGAAAAAGTCAGTTATAAATTCCTTTGTCCTAATTAAAAATAAATTATCATCCAATAGGCTTTGATTAAATTTCCAATATCCTCACCCACAGTAAGAGTAATGTATATGCCAATTATATGATGATCCGACCGCATTCTGTCCCCTATCAACACTTTTTAAACTTTTGGTGCCAACGAGAATGAGATAAGAAAGAAGTCAAGACGACGAGGTTGATTGAGTCTCCGCCATGTATATCTCACTAGATCAGGATATTTAAGCCTCCATATATCTACTAGTTCTTGTCAAGGCGTGCTGTAGGTGCAGTGGCGGAATCAAACGCAGGACGCAGACGGATAATCCAACAGACTTGTATTAAGCCGAAAGACGGCAAACGGACAACACTTGCCCGAAGGCGAAATACGCACGAAGGCGAAAAAGAAACAAAACATCGCACAAACAGGTGCGTAAACTCCAGCGCAGTGGAGAGAAGCTCAACCGAGCGAAAACACGTCTGACACAATCAATAATACACAACACCTGACAAACACAACGGGAACTAAATAGGACACTAATGACACTAAATGAAAACAGGTGTGACAACACTCAGACAAAAGCAAACGAACATGAAACATACAACGGTGGCAGCTAGTATTCCGGAGACAACGAACGCCGAAGCCTGCCCGAACAAGGGAGAGAGGCAGCCTCGGCCGAAACCGTGACAGTTCTAATATATCCATGATGAGTCTCCGCCATGTATATTTCACTAGGTCAGGATATTTAAGCCTCCATATATCTACTAGTTCTAATGTATCCATGACATTCACAATTTCCTTAAGAGCATGTGGGTGATTGTTTGTGGTGTGATTTCCTTTACGGTCCATTGAGCTATTTAAAACAGTATTATAATCCCCCACCATAATAATAGAGTCTTGAATTGCTTGCAGGGTTGATAATTTATTATATATATATTGTCAAAGAAGTGTGGATCATCATTATTTGGTCCGTAAAGGTTAATGAGCCATATCTGTTTATGGTCCAATAACATATTTAAAATAATCCATCTACCTTGCGTATCTATTTGGACAATTTGCACATTCGGATCGAAATTACTATTAATTAATATCATCACACTTTTTGAATTTCTTTGCCCATTCCTTTTTCCACGCAACTTCATCTCAAATTGTTGAATGAGTTTCCTGTAAACAATAGATATTATATTCCTTCTCTTTGAGCCATGTAAATATTGTTCTTCTTTTGTTATTATCAGCTAAGCCATTACAATTATAACTGGCTATACTTATTTCACCATACACCATAATGAGATACAAGTTTCAAGTCTATTTATCATTATATATGTTTGTAAATGTACCAATAAAAAATACCGTAATGATTGAGTGTCCATATAGCTGCACCGTGATACCTGCACCGCTACCGAGCAACTCTTCAATTGTTCTCCACTAATTCCCCCGCCAAAGCCCCTCCCCATCCCAAGTTGAGCCGCCATCCCAGTGATCGGCATCCCACCCACGTCCCTCCGGATCCCCAAGGCCCCGAGAGGCCAGGACCCATCCATCGAAAACAGCACACAGTGCCACCCACAAAACAGAAGCAGACTAACCGCCAAAAGCACTTCCAATGCTGTCACCTCTCTCTCTCTCTATATATAAATATATAACTATTAAAAATAATAATGCATATCCTATTTTCCATCATTAACAATTAATATGCATAATAATGTTGGCAGTTCATGCGCAGGATTTTAACATATAACCCGGATTGCCATTGTATTACATTTCATTTATTGACAAGCAATTATTATCCTAGCAAACAATTACCGCGGTCCATCCCATACTCCCCCCAACATCCCCACCCCCCCACAACAGATGCGGGACAAACACACACGCACATACTCACATACTCCAACACACTCATCCCCCCTCCCCCACAATCAACCATAAAATCAGATGCTCAATGGTTGTTACATCCCAGAGTCCAACTCAAGAAAGGACCCGATTTACGGGTGCACATACAGTTACAGCTGATTGAGAAAGCATGCAAGATTGAGCAGGAATTGACAACAATGTGAGATTTGATTAATCTATTTAATCCATGTCAAGTCCTAGGTGATGGAGATCAGATCCACCCTCTTCACCTGAGACACAAACACTCTGGTCCCCCGTTGTAACCATTTTTCCCAAGCATCTCTGTGCAGTCAGACCTTTGATTATTTTGTGCCACCTGGGCCACAATGATAAACCCTCTCTCTGATTGTCAGAGTGTGACCCCCTCCTCATGGGTTACTGCAGCCAGTGTTGCCAGTACTGACACTACCTGGGTGGGGGTACCCCACCTGAATCCCCACCGGCTAGGTACAAGGTCTTCAAGGTTCTCATTAGCAGCTTTGAGAATTTCCTTGTATATTATGCTCTCCCATCAGGGGGCTCTGGCTTTGTAGGACCAACCCTGCCAGGCAGGCTCAGAATCTTGAGGGGGTGGTGCTGCTCAAGTAGGTCTCTGACCGCATATATATAAAGAGTTACCTGTCTAACAGAACACAGAGGGTGTTCTTTAATGGAAGCCTCTCCAACATAATCCAGGTAGAATCAGGAATTCCCCAGGGCAGCTGTCTAGGCCCCTTACTTTTTTAAATCTTTACTAACGACATGCCACTGGCTTTGAGTAAATGCGGATGACTCAACACTATACATGTCAGCTACTACAGCGACTGAAATGACTGCAACACTTAACAAAGAGCTGCAGTTAGTTTCAGAATGGGTGGCAAAGAATAAATTAGTCCTAAATATTTATAAAACTAAAAGCATTGTATTTGGGACAAATCATTCACTAAACCCTAAACCTCAACTAAATCTTGTAATGAATAATGTGGAAATTGAGCAAGTTGAGGTGACTAAACTGCTTGGAGTAACCCTGGATTGTAAACTGGTCATGGTCAAAACATATTGATACAACAGTAGCTAAGATGGGGAGAAGTCTGTCCATAATAAAGCGCTGCTCGGCCTTCTTAACAGCACTATCAACAAGGCAGGTCCTACAGGCCCTAGTTTTGTCACACCTGGACTAGTGTTCAGTCATGTAGTCAGGTGCCACAAAGAGGGACGTACGAAAATTTAAATTGGCTCAGAACTTGGCAGCACGGCTGGCCCTTAAATGTACATGGAGAGCTAACATTAATGACATGCATGTCAATCTCTCCTGGCTCAAAGTGGAGGAGAGATTGACTTCACTACTTTTTTTTGTAAGAAGTGTTGACAAGCTGAATGCACCGAGCTGTTTAAAAAAAATACTAGCACACAGCTCGGATACCCATGCATACCCCACAAGACATGCCACCAGAGGTCTCTTCACAAACCCCAAGTCCAGAACAGACTATGGGAGGCACACAGTACTACATAGAGCTATGACTACATGGAACTCTATTCCACATCAGATAACTGATGCAAGCAGTAGAATCAGATTTTTAAAAAACTGGTAAAAATACACCTTATGGAACAGCGGGGACTGTGAAGAGTCACACACAAATGTACAGACACACGCATACGCACACAAGCGCTAGCACACACATTCTACACACACGTACATTGTAATATTGTTGTATGGTGGTACTATACATTTTGTATTGTAGATATGTAGATATGTAGTGGTGTAATAATGTTATATGATGTACTGTTTTATATTTTGTTTTATATGTAATGTAAGTTCCTTTCTGTGTTTGGACCCCAGGAAGAGTAGCTGCTGCCTTGGCAGGAACTAATGGGGATCCATAATAAACCCCAGGAAGAGTAGCTGCTGCCTTGGCAGGAACTAATGGGGATCCATAATAAACCCCAGGAAGAGTAGCTGCTGCCTTGGCAGGAACTAATGGGGATCCATAATAAACCCCAGGAAGAGTAGCTGCTGCCTTGGCAGGAACTAATGGGGATCCATAATAAACCCCAGGAAGAGTAGCTGCTGCCTTGGCAGGAACTAATGGGGGATCCATAATAAACCCCAGGAAGAGTAGCCGCTGCCTTGGCAGGAACTAATGGGGGATCCATAATAAACCCCAGGAAGAGTAGCCGCTGCCTTGGCAGGAACTAATGGGGATCCATAATAAACCCCAGGAAGAGTAGCTGCTGCCTTGGCAGGAACTAATGGGGATCCATAATAAACCCCAGGAAGAGTAGCTGCTGCCTTGGCAGGAACTAATGGGGATCCATAATAAACCCCAGGAAGAGTAGCCGCTGCCTTGGCAGGAACTAACGGGGATCCATAATAAACCCCAGGAAGAGTAGCTGCTGCCTTGGCAGGAACTAATGGGGATCCATAATAAATACAGATTCTCTCATTTCCATGCTGCTGACATGCGGTGATGTTATATTTAATATATATATATATATAATGTTATATAATGGTGTAATAGCCCAGTTTTTATGGCATTTTGTGTTCATTCCGGCAAAATAAATGGTGGGGTTACGCCGTAGCGGTAAATCGTGAACCTGTCACAATTAACCCAATTAACTGGACTTTCACCCCGAAACCGGAACCATAGAGTAAGCATCAAGACTAACAACCACAACTTCCCTTGGCATTGGATTGGCCGCCGAAGACAGGAACCACATGCTGTCTCAGTGTGATGAGGGGGAACTGACGGCTAATTCAATATCTTTACGGTGTTCTGTGTGTGTCTTGTATATATTTCCCCAAAAAATAAATATAAAATGTGGCCCCTCAGTTTAGTATCAATGGGCATGACGATACCTCCGTGTGTGTGTGTGTGTTTTATTCCTAGAACACCAAGTCTGTTCTCCAGTCAGTCTCCCCCACCAAGCAGAGCAGAGCAGCCACTAGTTAAAGAGCCTAGTGGCTTTTTCCACATAAATACTTCAGTAAGCTACAAAACAGTCACTTCTGCCACTCTGGGGTTGTGTTTGTGTGTGTATATAGAAGAGGGGAAGATGGAGGAGGGGAAGATGGAGGAGGGGAAGATGGAGGAGGGGAAGATGGAGGAGGGGAAGATGGAAGAGGGGAAGATGGAGGAGGGGAAGATGGAAGAGGGGAAGATGGAAGAGGGGAAGATGGAAGAGGGGAATATGGAAGAGGGGAAGATGGAAGAGGGGAAGATGGAGGAGGGGGAAGATGGAAGAGGGGAAGATGGAAGAGGGGAATATGGAAGAGGGGAATATGGAAGAGGGGAAGATGGAAGAGGGGAATATGGAAGAGGGGAAGATGGAAGAGGGAAAGAGGGAGGGAGGGATTTGACTCCCAATGCTCGACTTCTGCTCACACACATCTGGCCAACACACACAGCTACACACACACAGCTACACACACAGCTACACACACACAGCTACACACACACAGCTACACACACACCGCAACACACACACACAGCTACACACACACAGCTACACACACACAGCTACACACACACAGCTACACACACACAGCTACACACACACAGCTACACACACACAGCTACACACAGCTACACACACACAGCTACACACAGCTACACACACACAGCAACACACACACAGCTACACACACAGCTACACACACACAGCTACACACAGCTACACACAGCTACACACAGCTACACACACACAGCTACACACACAGCTACACACACACAGCTACACACAGCAACACACACACAGCTACACACACAGCTACACACACAGCTACACACAGCTACACACACACAGCTACACACAGCTACACACACACAGCTACACACAGCTACACACACACACAGCTACACACACAACTACACACACAGCTACACACACAGCTACACACAGCTACACACACACAGCTACACACAGCTACCAACACAGGAGGTGAACAGTGAGAATGGCCCAGCTGTTTACATCAGCATGTAAGACAGGGGTTGACAACAGGGGATTTTAGTTTGGGGTCAAGAAGACTTTAAAATGACCAGGAATTCAGCTACAAATCTGTTTCATTCAGAACATCCGTTCCCAATTATTTCCACGAATCAAATAAAATATGTGATCGTGTCTGTGACGAGGTGTGAATGAAGGAGTCCGGCGCAGGAGGTAAAACACAGAAGTCCAGAGTTTATTCCGTTCACATAAATAAAACGCACCCAGCGTCAAAACAAAACTATCACAAGGGAAAAATAATCCACCTTGGCAAATATACATGGAAGAGTAGCTCAACCGAGCTCCTCGCTCTCACAACAAACAATCACTCACAAAGACAAAGGGAACAGAGGGAACACTTATACACATACTAATTAGGGGAATGAGCACCAGGTGTGTGTGATTGACAAGACAAGACATGACAAGTGGAGTGATGAGAATGGAATCGGCGGTAGCTAGTAAGCCGGTGACGACGAACGCCGAAACCTGCCCGAACAAGGAGGGGAGGCAGCCTCGGCGGAAGTCGTGACAGTGTCTCAATGCAATCAAGGTATGAAATGATTGTTATTTTCAAACACAAACCTATTTTTAGGCTTTTAGTTGTGGTCAATTTGCTGTGTTCAAATTATTATAATTGTGTTCCGGCCCCCTGACAAAAATCTGCCCGCGGCGGAATTAAGTTTTCTACCCCTGATGTAATAGGTTCTATTTCAACCAGCTGCTAATTCCATGTCTAAATGATGGTCTAACTTCTGGTCTAAACTCTGGTCTAAACTCTGACCTCTGGTCTAACCTCTGGTCTAACAGTTAACCTCTGGTCTAACCTCTGGTCTAACAGTTAACCTCTGGTCTAACCTCTGGTCCAACAGTTAACCTCTGGTCTAACCTCTGGTCCAACAGTTAACCTCTGGTCTAACCTCTGGTCTAACAGTTAACCTCTGGTCTAACCTCTGGTCTAACAGTTAACCTCTGGTCTAACCTCTGGTCCAACAGTTAACCTCCGGTCTAACCTCTGGTCTAACAGTTAACCTCTGGTCTAACCTCTGGTCCAACAGTTAACCTCTGGTCTAACCTCTAACCTCTGGTCTAACCTCTGGTCTAACAGTTAACCTCTGGTCTAACCTCTAACCTCTGGTCCAACAGTTAACCTCCTGTCTAACCTCTGGTCTAACAGTTAACCTCCTGTCTAACCTCTGGTCTAACAGTTAACATCCTGTCTAACCTCTGGTCCAACAGTTAACCTCCTGTCTAAACTCTAACCTCTGGTCTAACAGTTAACTTCTGGTCTAACCTCTGGTCCAACAGTTAACCTCTGGTCTAACAGTTAACCTCTGGTCTAACCTCTGGTCCAACAGTTAACCTCTGGTCTAACCTCTGGTCCAACAGTTAACCTCTGGTTTAATCTCTAATCTCTGGTCTAATCTCTAATCTCTGGTCTAACCTCTGATCTAACCTCTAACCTCTGGTCTAACCTCTAACCTCTGGTCTAACCTCTAACCTCTGGTCTAACCTCTGGTCTAACCTCTAACCTCTGGTCTAACCCTAGTCTAACCTCTAACCTCTGGTCTAACCTCTAGTCTAACCTCTAACCTCTAACCTCTGGTCTAACCTCTAACCTCTGGTCTAACCTCTGGTCTAACCTCTAACCTCTGGTCTAACCTCTAACCTCTAACCTCTGGTCTAACCTCTAACCTCTGGTCTAACCTCTAACCTCTGGTCTAACCTCTGGTCTAACCTCTAACCTCTGGTCTAACCTCTAACCTCTGGTCTAACCTCTGGTCTAACCTCTAACCTCTGGTCTAACCTCTGACCTCTGGTCTAACCTCTGGTCTAACCTCTGGTCTACCCTCTAACCTCTGGTCTAACCTCTAACCTCTGGTCTAACCTCTGGTCTAACCTCTAACCTCTGGTCTAACCTCTAACCTCTGGTCTAACCTCTGGTCTAACCTCTAACCTCTGGTCTAACCTCTAACCTCTGGTCTAACCTCTAACCTCTGGTCTAACCTCTAACCTCTGGTCTAACCTCTAACCTCTGGTCTAACCTCTAACCTCTGGTCTAACCTCTAACCTCTGGTCTAACCTCTAACCTCTAGTCTAACCTCTAACCTCTGGTCTAACCTCTAACCTCTGGTCTAACCTCTAACCTCTGGTCTAACCTCTGGTCTAACCTCTAACCTCTGGTCTAACCTCTAACCTCTGGTCTAACCTCTAACCTCTGGCCTAACCTCTAACCTCTGGCCTAACCTCTAACCTCTGGTCTAACCTCTAACCTCTGGTCTAACCTCTAACCTCTGGTCTAACCTCTAACCTCTGGTCTAACCTCTAACCTCTGGTCTAACCTCTGGTCTAACCTCTAACCTCTGGTCTAACCTCTGACTTCTGGTCTAACCTCTAACCTCTGGTCTAACCTCTAACCTCTGGTCTAACCTCTGACCTCTGGTCATGGCTGATAGGATACAGCTGTTACATGGTGCTTGACTTGGGCAGCAGCTCACCAGAACTGAGTAACGGCACCTCAACATTTCTACAGCTTGAGTTCCTACACCTCTTATAAAATATCAGCTCCAAAATATGATGGAGTTCCTGCACCTAAATATAAACAGTACCCGCAGCTATTTCAGTTCAAGTCAAGCACTGTACACCCCATACAATACTGTGTGTGTGTGTGTGTGTGTGTGTGTGTGTGTGTGTGTGTGTGTGTGTGTGTGTGTGTGTGTGTGTGTGTGTGTGTGTGTGTGTGTGTGTGTGTGTGTGTGCGTGCGTGCGTGTGTGTGTGTGGTGCATAGAGTTTTACCTCTCAGGATGCCCTCCATGTTCTGTCTCTCACACATACAAACATACACACACACACACACTGTATTGTGCTTGAGAGGAGAGGAGAGGAGAGGAGAGGAGAGGAGAGGAGAGGAGAGGAGAGGAGAGGAGAGGAGAGGAGAGGAGAGGAGAGGAGAGGAGAGGAGAGGAGAGGAAGCAATGAGGAAGGAGGAGAGGTGCTGAGGAAGGAGGAGAGGAGGAATGTGTTTCTACAACGTGACTTGGTTGCGCTAAAGCTGAAAGCTGGGATTTTTAGATGTGAATTCATGATGATTAGTCTCATCAGCCAGCCAGCAGCGTCACCAACTGTCTCTGCTGACAGTGTTTATACAACAGCTCCGCTTAGCGGTGGACACAGTCAGAGCCACATGCATACAGCCCTCTCCTCTCGCCTGCGCACACACACACACACACACACAAAACACACACTCTATCTCTCTCTCGCACACACACACTCCAGTCCTCATCCCTCTCCTGTATTTTAGGGCCGCAGCAGGCAGGCGGGAGGGCGGACATACCTTCAGTGTCACCAAGCGGAGCTGTGGCGGTAGAGTTGGTGTGGCTGAGGTCTGGATGCATGTACCTTTTGTCTCCCAGTCACCATCTTTAACGACAGACACACGGCCCCGCAGCCGTCCGCCCCCACGCGCAGCTCCGGTGTTCCCGGCTGGACTCAGGGCGTCAGCTAACCAACAAGTAAAGTGTTCAAACTTGATCTGCCGATAAAAAAAAACAACGACATTATACAGTGTCAATTACATCGCGGTGTTTGTATAAAATGCCGTGTTATTATGTTACCAAGACAGACGCGTAAAGCTAAATCAAAACAAGGCTACCCAGTTTTCTCCAGATTGAATGTCTCCGTTTCCAAACAGAGGACGCAAACTGCGTCGAAGGGAGGAGGGTTGACTAGGTTACTAACCGACTGTGTTTCTCTTTCACATGACTAAAACACGAATCACCATCCTTCTCACACAAGGAGGTAAAATAAACAGACATCTGTAACCCAGGTGTTTTTAATTTAGCTTACTGTCTGATTTGGTGTTGGAGCCAGACCCAGAATGGCCTGTAGCTCTACAACATATTCCACTCACGACGTCTCCGTTTTCTGGGTTCCGTCTGGTTGTTCTGTTGTTATGTAGGACATTCCGCAGGTTGGTGGGCAGAGAGAGAGAGAGAGCTAGAGTCTAGTGTACTGCCTTGCCTACAGCGAGGGGCTGCTGAGGGGCTGAAGGGAAGGAAGGGGGAGAGAGATTTGGAGCACCGCTCTAGCCTACTTTAGGAGTGAACAAGTGGGTTTTAAAACCATACCACTCTGTCAGCGCGTAGTCGAGTTGTGTCGCCTGAATGTGGTTCGTTTCCCCTCAAAAAATAGTGATGGAATAAAAGGGGATTAAAAAAAAGCGACTGTTTTATCGTTAGTTCGTTAGTTAGCTAGCTTGTTACTCACCTCATTTCTGTGCCACATCGCTCCAGAAGCCGAGTTGGAGAGGACATCGCAACCTTCTACTTCATCTGAGCGTCCAGGGAGCCACAACGTCTCATATCCACACACACATCCGTTGATATCAAACCCAAAACAGCGCTTAATCCACCTGTTCTTCTCCCCCCCACCGATAAACGGTTAATTCCTCACGGTGGTGTTCTCGATTACCACACAGATGGTTGACGGAAAATGAAAAATAAAATAAAAAATCGTTAAAGATCGTTGGTTTTTAAAATAAAATAGAATCCAAAAAGGTTGATATGTTCTGGAATCTCCAGGCAGGCAGCTCAGCGCGCGGGGTTCCGCAGTGAGAGAGGACCGGTTCACGCACCTCCTCCTCCCCCCCCTCTCTCTCTCTCCGCTCCTTGCGTCGCTCGCGGATTCTTGAAGACTGGAGGGGGATTCCGTCACACACACTCACATTCACACACACTACACATCCTACACACACATATATCACTCCCAAAACTCACCAAGAACAAGGGAGCAATGCAGGCGACTTATATATATATATATGTGTGTCGATGGCTAGTTATTGTTTAATATAATCCAACATCATTGTCACCTGAGAAGGATTAAAAATAAATAAAATAATCTCCGTTGGAGTGGCACATCGGTTGGTTTTTCAGGTCGGTGAGAAAGCACAGCTCTCTACCCAGCTCGAGATAACCGCCTACGCTCCGCTGAGCTGCGCAAGGTAGTTTATAGAAATCAGTCTCCTTAATTAAACAGAAACATATGTGTTCAGTCCTTGAATGGAAGAGAGGAGAGTGGAGGGGAGGGGAGGGAGGTGGGGGTAGCGAGGAGAGAGGGAGGGGGAGGAGGAGGGGAGTCATTTCTTTATTAGTGTGGTCCGTTATATCATATTGAATGTTGGCCAACAGCTATCTGATGACGCGGTCGGGTTTGCAATTCTTCACGCCTCAAAACCAACTTCAGCTTACAGTTCATCTACATCACAGGCATTTAGCTGTTCCCCTCTCTCTCTCTCTCTCTCTCTCTCTCTCTCTCTCTCTCTCTCACCCCCGCCTCTCTCTCTCTCTCTCTCTCTCTCTCTCTCTCTCTCTCTCTCTCTCTCTCTCTCACCCCCCCGCCTCTCTCTCTCTCTCTCTCTCTCTCTCTCTCACCCCCCGCCTCTCTCTCTCTCTCTCTCTCTCTCTCTCTCTCTCTCTCTCTCTCTCTCTCTCTCTCTCTCTCTCACCCTCTCTCTCTCTCTCTCTCTCTCTCTCTCTCTCTCTCTCTCTCTCTCTCTCTCTCTCTCTCTCACCCCCTCTCTCTCTCTCTCTCTCTCTCTCTCTCTCTCTCTCTCTCTCTCTCTCTCTCTCACCCCCCCCGCCTCTCTCTCTCTCTCTCTCTCTCTCTCTCACCCCTCTCTCTCTCTCTCTCTCTCTCTCTCTCTCTCTCTCTCTCTCTCTCTCTCTCCCCCCCGCCTCTCTCTCTCTCTCTCTCTCTCTCTCTCTCTCTCTCTCCCCCCTCCTCTCTCTCTCTCTCTCTCTCTCTCTCTCTCTCTCTCTCTCTCTCTCTCTCCCTCACTCCCTCACTCACTCTCACCCCCTCTCTCTCTCTCTCTACAATAAAAAGGAGCAGATATGATTTTACCAAAAACAAACAACAGAATGTGACACAATATTAATGACGATGTCCTTTCCTATGTGGTGGTGGGGGTTTGTTATGTAGACGGAAGGCTATATGACCATCAATAAACCCGGCGACTCACGAGGAGGTTTTCTCGGAGCCGCCTCGCCGTGAAACAGTTCGTTTATTCTGGCGCTGCTCTGTCTCCCCCCCGTTCACCGTGCCGTAGTTGCATGCGCCACGGATAAGCTTTTCAATATCAGTCAAATCATCTAACCGCCAGCTGAGCTGTTAACTGTATACACATGTGGACACACACACACACACACACACACACACATTGTTCATTTGTTAGCTGCACCAGGGTTTCTTCAAGCGGTGGGGTGATAACGGTAAAGCGCCTCGCGCCGCGTCAACACCGCATTACCGACTCAATTAACCAGCAAAACCTCGCGCATCGTCATCACCGCATTACCGACTCAATTAACCGGAATGAACAGATCAAAAGTGAACGAGCATGGGGTCCTTGGGGAAGGTGGCTGGGAGCACCGTGTGTGTGTGTTTTGCGTCACAGCCGAGGTGACTGTCCTTATATCCTCTCCTGCCAGGACAGAGCAGAGTAGAACGGAACAGAACGATTTAACGATCATTTGAACGTTCTGATCACGTCTCAGCGTTCGACTGTTAATAGAATCATACATCATTACAACCTACCTCATATTGCAACACATTAACTCCATGGTTTTAACTTCCCCTGTAGCATTTTTATACAGCGGTGTTGACCTCTTGAAATAGTCCCTCTTTTCTAACCGACATTTGACATCGTCAGTTAGCAGCTAAATGACCGTTTATCACACTACCCTAGATTAATAGCAACAGTTTACACAGTAATAGACTACCTACTAGGCTCCCTAGAGTCATAGCAACAGTTAACACAGTAATATACTACCTACTAGGTTCCCTAGAGTCACAGCAACAGTTAACGCAGTAATATACTACCTACTACAGAGTCATATCAACAGTTTACACAGTAATAGACTACCTACTAGGTTCCCTAGAGTCATAGCAATAGTTAACGCAGTAATAGACTACCTACTAGGATCCCTGGAGTCACAGCAACAGTTAACACAGTAATAGACTACCTACTAGGTTCCCTGGAGTCATAGCAACAGTTAACACAGTAATAGACTACTAACTAGGTTCCCTGGAGTCACAGCAACAGTTAACGCAGTAATAGACTACCTACTAGGTTCCCTGGAGTCATAGCAACAGCTAACACAGTAATAGACTACCTACTAGGTTCCCTGGAGTCACAGCAACAGTTTACACAGTAATAGACTACCTACTAGGTTCCCTGGAGTCACAGCAACAGTTAACGCAGTAATAGAATACCTACTAGGTTCCCTAGAGTCACAGCAACAGTTAACGCAGTAATAGACTACCTACTAGGTTCCCTGGAGTCAAAGCAACAGTTAACACAGTAATAGACTACCTACTAGGATCCCTGGAGTCACAGCAACAGTTTACACAGTAATAGACTACCTACTAGGTTCCCTAGAGTCACAGCAACAGTTAACACAGTAATAGACTCCCTACTAGGATCCCGAGAGTCATAGCAACAGATAACACAGTAATAGACTACCTACTAGGTTCCCTAGAGTCATAGCAACAGTTAATGCAGTAATAGACTACCTACTAGGATCCCTAGAGTTACAGCAACAGTTAACAAAGTAATAGACTACCTACTAGGTTCCCTAGAGTCATAGCAACAGTTAACGCAGTAATAGACTACCTACTAGGTTCCCTGGAGTCACAGCAACAGTTAACACAGTAATAGACTACCTACTAGGTTCCCTGGAGTCATAGCAACAGTTAACACAGTAATAGACTACTAACTAGGTTCCCTGGAGTCACAGCAACAGTTAACGCAGTAATAGACTACCTACTAGGTTCCCTGGAGTCAAAGCAACAGCTAACACAGTAATAGACTACCTACTAGGTTCCCTGGAGTCACAGCAACAGTTTACACAGTAATAGACTACCTACTAGGTTCCCTGGAGTCATAGCAACAGTTAACACAGTAATAGACTACTAACTAGGTTCGCTGGAGTCACAGCAACAGTTAACGCAGTAATAGACTACCTACTAGGTTCCCTGGAGTCAAAGCAACAGTTAACACAGTAATAGACTACCTACTAGGTTCCCTGGAGTCATAGCAACAGTTAACACAGTAATAGACTACCTACTAGGTTCCCTAGAGACACAGCAACAGTTAACGCAGTAATAGACTACTACTAGGTTCCCTGGAGTCATAGCAAAGGTTAATGCAGTAATAGACTACCTACTAGGTTCCCTGGAGTCAAAGCAACAGTTAAAACAATAATAGACTACCTACTAGGTTCCCTGGAGTCATAACAACAGTTAACACAGTAATAGACTACCTACTAGGTTCACTGGAGTCACAGCAACAGTTAACGCAGTAATAGAATACCTACTAGGTTCCCTTGAGTCACAGCAACAGTTAACGCAGTAATATACTACCTACTAGGTTCCCTGGAGTCAAAGCAACAGTTAACACAGTAATAGACTACCTACTAGGATCCCTGGAGTCACAGCAACAGTTTACACAGTAATAGACTACCTACTAGGTTCCCTAGAGTCACAGCAACAGTTAACACAGTAATAGACTCCCTACTAGGATCCCGAGAGTCATAGCAACAGTTAACACAGTAATAGACTACCTACTAGGTTCCCTAGAGTCACAGCAACAGTTAACACAGTAATAGACTACCTACTAGGTTCCCTGGAGTCACAGCAACAGTTAACGCAGTAATAGACTGCCTACTAGGTTCCCTGGAGTCATAGCAACAGTTAACGCAGTAATAGACTACCTACTAAGATCACTAGAGTCACAGCAACAGTTAACACAGTAATAGACTCCCTACTAGGATCCCGAGAGTCATAGCAACAGTTAACACAGTAATAGACTACCTACTAGGTTCCCTGGAGTCACAGCAACAGTTAACGCAGTAATAGACTACCTACTTGGTTCCCTAGAGTCAGAGCAACAGTTAACGCAGTAATAGACTACCTACTAGGTACCCTGGAGTCATAGCAAAGGTTAATGCAGTAATAGATTACCTACTAGGTTCCCTGGAGTCATAGCAACAGTTAACGCAGTAATATACTACCTACTAGGTTCCCTGGAGTCATAGCAACAGTTAATGCAGTAATAGACTACCTACTATGTTCCCTAGAGTCATAGCAACAGTTAACGCAGTAATAGACTACCTACTAGGTTCCCTGGAGTCATAGCAAAGGTTAATGCAGTAATATACTACCTACTAGGATCCCTGGAGTCACAGCAACAGTTAACACAGTAATAGACTACCTACTAGGTTCCCTGGAGTCATAGCAACAGTTAACGCAGTAATAGACTACCTACTAGGTTCCCTGGAGTCAAAGCAACAGTTAACACAGTAATAGACTACCTATTAGGTTCCCTAGAGTCATAGCAACAGTTAACACAGTAATAGACTACCTACTAGGATCCCTGGCGTCACAGCAACAGTCAAAGCAGTAATAGACTACCTACTAGGATCCCTGGAGTCACAGCAACAGTTAACACAGTAATAGACTACCTACTAGGTTCCCTAGAGTCACAGCAACAGTTAACACAGTAATAGACTACCTACTAGGTTCCCTAGAGTCACAGCAACAGCTAACACAGTAATATACTACCTACTAGGTTCCCTGGAGTCAAAGCAACAGTTAACACAGTAATAGACTACCTACTAGGTTCCCTGGAGTCAAAGCAACAGTTAACAGAGTAATAGACTACCTACTAGGTTCCCTAGAGTAACAGCAACAGTTAACGCAGTAATAGACTACCTACTAGGTTCCCTAGAGTAACAGCAACAGTTAACGCAGTAATAGACTACCTACTAGGTTCCCTAGAGTAACAGCAACAGTTAACGCAGTAATAGACTACCTACTAGGTTCCCTAGAGTCATAACAACAGTTAACACAGTAATAGACTACCTACTAGGTTCCCTGGAGTCACAGCAACAGTTAACGCAGTAATAGACTACCTACTAGGTTCCCTGGAGTCATAACAACAGTTAACGCAGTAATAGACTACCTACTAGGTTCCCTAGAGTCACAGCAACAGTTAACACAGTAATAGACTACCTACTAGGTTCCCTGGAGTCACATCAACAGTTAACGCAGTAATAGACTACCTACTAGGTTCCCTGGAGTCATAACAACAGTTAACGCAGTAATAGACTACCTACTAGGTTCCCTAGAATCACAGCAACAGTTAACGCAGTAATAGACTACCTACTAGGTTCCCTGGAGTCATAACAACAGTTAACGCAGTAATAGACTACCTACTAGGATCCCTGGAGTCACAGCAACAGTTAACACAGTAATAGACTACCTACTAGGTTCCCTGGAGTCACAGCAACAGTTAACACAGTAATAGACTACCTACTAGGTTCCCTGGAGTCATAGCAACAGTTAACACAGTAATAGACGACCTACTAGGTTCCCTGGAGTCATAGCAACAGTTAACGCAGTAATAGACTGCCTACTATGTTCCCTAGAGTCAGAGCAACAGTTAATGCATTAATAGATTACCTACTATGTTCCCTAGAGTCATAGCAACAGTTAACGCAGTAATAGACTGCCTACTATGTTCCCTAGAGTCATAGCAACAGTTAATGCAGTAATAGACTGCCTACTATGTTCCCTGGAGTCATAGCAACAGTTAACACAGTAATAGACTAACTACTAGGTTCCCTGGAGTCAAAGCAACAGTTAAAGCAGTAATAGACTACTACTAGGTTCTCTGGAGTCATAGCAACAGTTAACGCAGTAATAGACTACCTACTAGGTTCCCTAGAGTCATAACAACAGTTAACACAGTAATAGACTACCTACTAGGTTCCCTGGAGTCAAAGCAACAGTTAAAGCAGTAATAGACTGCCTACTAGGTTCCCTGGAGTCATATCAACAGTTAACGCAGTAATAGACTACCTACTAGGTTCCCTAGAGTCAGAGCAACAGTTAACACAGTAATAGACTACCTACTAGGTTCCCTGGAGTCATAGCAACAGTTAATGCAGTAATAGACTACCTACTATGTTCCCTAGAGTTATAGCAACAGTTAACACAGTAATAGACTACCTACTAGGTTCCCTGGAGTCATAGCAACAGTTAATGCAGTAATAGACTACCTACTATGTTCCCTAGAGTCATAGCAACAGTTAACACAGTAATAGACTACCTACTTGGTTCCCTGGAGTCATAGCAAATGTTAATGCATTAATAGATTACCTACTAGGTTCCCTAGAGTCATAGCAATAGTTAACACAGTAATAGACTACCTACTAGGATCCCTGGCGTCACAGCAACAGTTAACGCAGTAATAGACTACCTACTAGGATCCCTGGAGTCACAGCAACAGTTAACACATTAATAGACTACCTACTAGGTTCCCTGGAATCATAGCAACAGTTAACGCAGTAATAGACTACCTACTAGGATCCCTGGAGTCACAGCAACAGTTAACACACAAATAGACTACCTACTAGGTTCCCTGGAGTCATAGCAACAGTTAACACAGTAATAGACTACCTACTAGGTTCCCTGGAGTCACAGCAACAGTTAACGCAGTAATAGACTACCTACTAGGTTCCCTAGAGTCACAGCAACAGTTAACACAGTAATAGACTACCTACTAGGTTCTCTGGAGTCATAGCAACAGTTAACACAGTAATAGACTACCTACTAGGATCCCTGGAGTCACAGCAACAGTTAACACATTAATAGACTACCTACTAGGTTCCCTGGAGTCATAGCAACAGTTAACACAGTAATAGACTACCTACTAGGATCCCTGGAGTCACAGCAACAGTTAACACAGTAATAGACTACCTACTAGGTTCCCTGGAGTCACAGCAACAGTTAACACAGTAATAGACTACCTACTAGGTTCCCTGGAGTCACAGCAACAGTTTACACAGTAATAGACTACCTACTAGGTTCCCTGGAGTCATAGCAACAGTTAACACATTAATATACTACCTACTAGGTTCCCTAGAGTCACAGCAACAGTTAACACAGTAATAGACTACCTACTAGGTTCCCTGGAGTCATAGCAACAGTTAACACAGTAATAGACTACCTACTAGGTTCCCTGGAGTCATAGCAACAGTTAACACAGTAATAGACTACCTACTAGGTTCCCTGGAGTCATAGCAACAGTTAACGCAGTAATAGACTACCTACTAGGTTCCCTAGAGTAACAGCAACAGTTAACGCAGTAATAGACTACCTACTAGGTTCCCTAGAGTCACAGCAACAGTTAACGCAGTAATAGACGACCTACTAGGATTCCCTAGAGTCACAGGAACAGTTAACACAGTAATAGACTACCTACTAGGATCACTAGAGTCACAGCAACAGTTAACACAGTAATAGACTACCTACTAGGATCACTAGAGTCACAGCAACAGTTAACGCAGTAATAGACTACCTACTAGGTTCCCTAGAGTCATAACAACAGTTAACACAGTAATAGACTACCTACTAGGTTCCCTGGAGTCAAAGCAACAGTTAACACAGTAATAGACTACCTACTAGGTTCCCTGGAGTCATAGCAACAGTTAACACAGTAATAGACTACCTACTAGGATCCCTGGAGTCACAGCAACAGTTTACACAGTAATAGACTACCTACTAGGTTCCCTAGAGTCACAGCAACAGTTAACACAGTAATAGACTCCCTACTAGGATCCCGAGAGTCATAGCTACAGTTAACACAGTAATAGACTACCTACTAGGTTCCCTAGAGTCACAGCAACAGTTAACACAGTAATAAACTACCTACTAGGTTCCCTGGAGTCACAGCAACAGTTAACGCAGTAATAGACTGCCTACTAGGTTCCCTGGAGTCATAGCAACAGTTAACGCAGTAATAGACTACCTACTAGGTTCCCTGGAGTCATATCAAATGTTAATGCAGTAATAGACTACTTACTAGGTTCCCTAGAGTCATAGTAACAGTTTACGCAGTAATATACTACCTACTAGGTTCCCTGGAGTCATAGCAACAGTTAACGCAGTAATAGACTACCTACTAGGATCCCTGGAGTCACAGCAACAGTTAACACATTAATAGACTACCTACTAGGTTCCCTAGAGTCACAGCAACAGGTAACACAGTAATAGACGACCTACTAGGATTCCTAGAGTCACAGGAACAGTTAACACAGTAATAGACTACCTACTAGGATCACTAGAGTCACAGCAACAGTTAACACAGTAATAGACTACCTACTAGGATCACTAGAGTCACAGCAACAGTTAACGCAGTAATAGACTACCTACTAGGTTCCCTAGAGTCATAACAACAGTTAACACAGTAATAGACTACCTACTAGGTTCCCTGGAGTCAAAGCAACAGTTAACACAGTAATAGACTACCTACTAGGTTCCCTGGAGTCATAGCAACAGTTAACACAGTAATAGACTACCTACTAGGATCCCTGGAGTCACAGCAACAGTTTACACAGTAATAGACTACCTACTAGGTTCCCTAGAGTCACAGCAACAGTTAACACAGTAATAGACTCCCTACTAGGATCCCGAGAGTCATAGCAACAGTTAACACAGTAATAGACTACCTACTATGTTCCCTAGAGTCACAGCAACAGTTAACACAGTAATAAACTACCTACTAGGTTCCCTGGAGTCACAGCAACAGTTAACGCAGTAATAGACTGCCTACTAGGTTCCCTGGAGTCATAGCAACAGTTAACGCAGTAATAGACTACCTACTAGGTTCCCTGGAGTCATAGCAAATGTTAATGCAGTAATAGACTACTTACTAGGTTCCCTAGAGTCATAGCAACAGTTTACGCAGTAATATACTACCTACTAGGTTCCCTGGAGTCATAGCAACAGTTAACGCAGTAATAGACTACCTACTAGGATCCCTGGAGTCACAGCAACAGTTAACACATTAATAGACTACCTACTAGGTTCCCTAGAGTCACAGCAACAGGTAACACAGTAATAGACTACCTACTAGGTTCCCTAGAGTCACAGCAACAGTTAACGCAGTAATAGACTACCTACTAGGTTCCCTGGAGTCACAGCAACAGTTAACGCAGTAATAGACTACTTACTAGGTTCCCTAGAGTCATAGCAATAGTTAACACAGTAATAGACTACCTACTAGGATCCCTGGCGTCACAGCAACAGTTAATGCAGTAATAGACTACCTACTAGGTTCCCTGGAGTCATAACAACAGTTAACGCAGTAATAGACTACCTACTAGGTTCCCTGGAGTCACAGCAACAGTTAACGCAGTAATAGACTACCTACTAGGATCCCTAGAGTCACAGCAACAGTTAACACAGTAATAGACTACCTACTAGGATCACTAGAGTCACAGCAACAGTTAACACAGTAATAGACTACCTACTAGGATCCCTGGAGTCACAGCAACAGTTAACGCAGTAATAGACTACTAACTAGGTTCCCTGGAGTCATAGCAACAGTTAACACAGTAATAGACTACCTACTAGGTTCCCTGGAGTCATAGCAAATGTTAATGCAGTAATAGACTACTTACTAGGTTCCCTGGAGTCATAGCAACAGTTAACACAGTAATATACTACCTACTAGGATCCCTGGAGTCATAGCAACAGTTAACACAGTAATAGACTACCTACTAGGATCCCTGGAGTCATAGCAACAGTTAACACAGTAATAGACTACCTACTAGGTTCCCTGGAGTCATAGCAAATGTTAATGCAGTAATAGACTACTTACTAGGTTCCCTAGAGTCATAGCAACAGTTAACGCAGTAATATACTACCTACTAGGTTCCCTGGAGTCATAGCAACAGTTAACGCAGTAATAGACTACCTACTAGGATCCCTGGAGTCACAGCAACAGTTAACACATTAATAGACTACCTACTAGGATCACTAGAGTCACAGCAACAGTTAACACAGTAATAGACTACCTACTAGGATCCCTAGAGTCACAGCAACAGTTAACACAGTAATAGACTACCTACTAGGATCCCTGGAGTCACAGCAACAGTTAACACATTAATAGACTACCTACTAGGATCCCTGGAGTCATAGCAACAGTTAACACAGTAATAGACTACCTACTAGGTTCCCTGGAGTCATAGCAAATGTTAATGCAGTAATAGACTACCTACTAGGATCCCTGGAGTCATAGCAAATGTTAATGCAGTAATAGACTACTTACTAGGTTCCCTGGAGTCATAGCAACAGTTAACACAGTAATAGACTACCTACTAGGATCCCTGGAGTCATAGCAACAGTTAACACAGTAATAGACTACCTACTAGGATCCCTGGAGTCATAGCAACAGTTAACACAGTAATAGACTACCTACTAGGTTCCCTGGAGTCATAGCAAATGTTAATGCAGTAATAGACTACTTACTAGGTTCCCTGGAGTCATAGCAACAGTTAACGCAGTAATAGACTACCTACTATGTTCCCTAGAGTCTTAGCAACAGTTAACACAGTAATAGACTACCTACTATGATCCCTGGAGTCACAGCAACAGTTAACACATTAATAGACTACCTACTAGGTTCCCTAGAGTCACAGCAACAGTTAACACAGTAATAGACTACCTACTAGGTTCCCTAGAGTCACAGCAATAGTTAACACAGTAATAGACTACCTACTAGGATCCCTAGAGTCATAGCAACAGTTAACACAGTAATAGACTACCTACTAGGTTCTCTGGAGTCATAGCAACAGTTAACACAGTAATAGACTACCTACTAGGATCCCTGGAGTCATAGCAACAGTTAACACATTAATAGACTACCTACTAGGATCCCTGGAGTCACAGCAACAGTTTACACAGTAATAGACTACCTACTTGGATCCCTGGAGTCACAGCAACAGTTAACGCAGTAATAGACTACCTACTAGGTTCTC
>NW_025533533.1:817500-820000 GCF_020615455.1 Coregonus clupeaformis | reverse complement strand
CCAACTCTGAGATGGTACGCTCCGTCTGGTGCATCTCCAGCAGGGTCTGGAGAGAGAAGGGGGGGGAAGGGGGGGGGAAGGGGGGTGAGAGGTCCGAACAGACACACACAGAGCACAGACCCCCCCCAACACCCCTACCTTGACCAGGTACTACTGTAGTAACCCCCCCCAACACCCCTACCTTGACCAGGTGTTGCTGTAGCGTGTTCTTAGCGTGTGTGGTCTGGTTGACGCGACGTGTGAGGGCGGCGTTGACGCGGTTGTACTGAGACCACATGTCTCTCGCCGTGGCAACCAAGGTTCCCTCCACCATCTCCATTACGTCCCGCGTCGCCCCCCGCGCTCCGACGCCGACTTCACGATGTTGTCCTCAGAATACTGCACCCAGGACACCGACTTCACGATGTTGTCCTCAGAATACTGCACCCAGGACACCGACTTCACGATGTTGTCCTCAGAATACTGCACCCAGGACGCCGGCACCCAGAATACTGCCCCAGGACGCCGACTTCACGATGTTGTCCTCAGAATACTGCACCCAGGACGCCGGCACCGACACACTGCAGGGAGGGAGGAGGGACGCCCACAGGTCCTCGGGGTGTCCTTAGTGTGTTGCAGCTGGTTGAATGAAGGGTTTGAAGGCACCGTGTAAGTGTGTGTGTGTATGTGTTTGTGTGTGTTTGTGTGTTTGTTTGTGTGTGTTACCTGGTATCCAGGAGGCTGAGGTCAGGGTAATCGCTGCCAGCGGTAGAACAGCTGTTCAGTGTGTGTTACCTGGTATCCAGGAGGCTGAGGTCAGGGTAATCGCTGCCAGCAGTAGAACAGCTGTTCAGTGTGTGTTACCTGGTATCCAGGAGGCTGAGGTCAGGGTAATAGCTGCCAGCGGTAGAACAGCTGTTCAGTGTGTGTTACCTGGTATCCAGGAGGCTGAGGTCAGGGTAATAGCTGCCAGCAGTAGAACAGCTGTTCAGTGTGTGTTACCTGGTATCCAGGAGGCTGAGGTCAGGGTAATAGCTGCCAGCAGTAGAACAGCTGTTCAGTGTGTGTTACCTGGTATCCAGGAGGCTGAGGTCAGGGTAATAGCTGCCAGCGGTAGAACAGCTGTTCAGTGTGTGTTACCTGGTATCCAGGAGGCTGAGGTCAGGGTAATAGCTGCCAGCGGTAGAACAGCTGTTCAGTGTGTGTTACCTGGTATCCAGGAGGCTGAGGTCAGGGTAATAGCTGCCAACAGTAGAACAGCTGTTCAGTGTGTGTTACCTGGTATCCAGGAGGCTGAGGTCAGGGTAATAGCTGCCAGCAGTAGAACAGCTGTTCAGTGTGTGTTACCTGGTATCCAGGAGGCTGAGGTCAGGGTAATAGCTGCCAGCAGTAGAACAGCTGTTCAGTGTGTGTTACCTGGTATCCAGGAGGCTGAGGTCAGGGTAATAGCTGCCAGCAGTAGAACAGCTGTTCAGTGTGTGTTACCTGGTATCCAGGAGGCTGAGGTCAGGGTAATAGCTGCCAGCGGTAGAACAGCTGTTCAGTGTGTGTTACCTGGTATCCAGGAGGCTGAGGTCAGGGTAATCGCTGCCAGCAGTAGAACAGCTGTTCAGTGTGTGTTACCTGGTATCCAGGAGGCTGAGGTCAGGGTAATAGCTGCCAGCGGTAGAACAGCTGTTCAGTGTGTGTTACCTGGTATCCAGGAGGCTGAGGTCAGGGTAATAGCTGCCAACAGTAGAACAGCTGTTCAGTGTGTGTTACCTGGTATCCAGGAGGCTGAGGTCAGGGTAATAGCTGCCAGCAGTAGAACAGCTGTTCAGTGTGTGTTACCTGGTATCCAGGAGGCTGAGGTCAGGGTAATAGCTGCCAGCAGTAGAACAGCTGTTCAGTGTGTGTTACCTGGTATCCAGGAGGCTAAGGTCAGGGTAATAGCTGCCAGCAGTAGAACAGCTGTTCAGTGTGTGTTACCTGGTATCCAGGAGGCTAAGGTCAGGGTAATCGCTGCCAGCGGTAGAACAGCTGTTCAGTGTGTGTTACCTGGTATCCAGGAGGCTGAGGTCAGGGTAATCGCTGCCAGCAGTAGAACAGCTGTTCAGTGTGTGTTACCTGGTATCCAGGAGGCTGAGGTCAGGGTAATAGCTGCCAGCAGTAGAACAGCTGTTCAGTGTGTGTTACCTGGTATCCAGGAGGCTGAGGTCAGGGTAATAGCTGCCAGCAGTAGAACAGCTGTTCAGTGTGTGTTACCTGGTATCCAGGAGGCTGAGGTCAGGGTAATAGCTGCCAGCGGTAGAACAGCTGTTCAGTGTGTGTTACCTGGTATCCAGGAGGCTGAGGTCAGGGTAATAGCTGCCAGCAGTAGAACAGCTGTTCAGTGTGTGTTACCTGGTATCCAGGAGGCTGAGGTCAGGGTAATAGCTGCCAGCAGTAGAACAGCTGTTCAGTGTGTGTTACCTGGTATCCAGGAGGCTGAGGTCAGGGTAATAGCTGCCAGCAGTAGAACAGCTGTTCAGTGTGTGTTACC